>NW_024716512.1:0-127987 GCF_018991925.1 Homarus americanus | reverse complement strand
GGTGGTGCCCCATGGGCCCTGCAAGGGGCTCTGGCGACCCGAGGGATCCTCACAGGGACAGCGGTGACCCCAGGGTTTTTTCCAGGTATGGGGGCGTCTCCAGGTACGTTCCTAGTGACCTTGGTGCTCCCAGAGGCCCTGCCAGCTGCGGTGGCGCCTTTAGGGGCCCTTCTAGAGGCGGTGGCTCCCCCCAGGCCTCTTTATGGGGTGCCACTGATCTCAGGGACCCTGCGAAGGCCTGTGGCTCACAATAGGTCCTCCTAGGCGAGGCGGCGCCCCAAAACAATGGATAGTGTTATATATATATATATATTTATATATATACAAGAGTCGAAGAGAAAAACTGCACATTTGTCTTGAGTCTGTTGTGTACAGGACGTGTGTAAGCCTATTTGCCACCGACCCTTCTTCCAGTAGTAGTAGTAGTAGTAGCAACTGATGCTGCAAGTGCCAGAGAACTTGAAAAAACGTAGCAATAGTGCAGGAGGTGGGCGCCTCGAACTGGCTAACAACGTTACCGATAAGGGCAAAAGGTTTCAATCTTAATAAACAATAATTCACAGATGCAATTGCTCTACGGTACGGTAAGTCATGGTGTAAGAAAGGGGGCTTCTTATGCATGGGGCATGACGAAGTATGGGATCATACAGCAAATATGTTGGAGGAAACCTGCCATGATACCAGGGTAGAACCGACCCTCCTTTCATTGGACGGTGAGATCTTCCCACATAGGACTTCAAACACACCCAACGAAACCCGTGTTGACATCAGTGCTCGAGGATTCTGGACGCGGGGACAGCAAGCCTTCTTCGACATCAGGATTTTTTATCCCACGGCCGCATGCCACCGTAACTTAGCTCTCGATACTTCACACAGGTGGAACGAGAACTACAAGATAAGGACATAGGGGAGAGAATTCAGAACGTTGATAAAGGCAGCTTCACTCCTCTGGTGTTAACAACCTTTGGTGGGATGGGACCAAGTGCAAGATGTTTCTACGCCAGACTCACGGAGGTGATCTCCAAACAGAAGCAGCAGCCCAGAAGTTATGTTACAGCCTGGATGAGATGTCGACTGTCTTTCTCTCTCCTTCGGCCGGCTTTGCTCTGCCTCAGGGGAACGAGAGCTTCGGCCCCAAAGCCAACAACAGCTGCAGATATTGACTATGAGGCAACAGTTACTGAATGCCGCATAGATCTGCGGCTCAACTAACTCAACACAGATAGGATAGCTACTAATGTATTAGGATATTTAATTTTAAGGTAATAAAATGGCGGCGAAGGTGTGGCTATTAGGGTAGGATGGAGGCCACGTTTCGTTTTTCGTAGTAGTAGTAGTAGTAGTAGAAGTAGTAGGAGCAGTAGTAGTAAATTAGTAGTAGGAGTAAAATTCACAATAGTAGACGAAAATGAGGGCAAGTTTCAACCAACCAACCAGAACACGTCAAACCCGACTACGCGTGGAATTTTACCCAAACAACGAACAATGGGAGGAATACTCTCTGGCAGGTGAGTAAAAATGTTCACGAGTCCACTAGGAACTTTATCTCGGTGGAGCCCTGGTGGGATTGACGGGGGTCTTATTGTGTTTTTCTTGGGCACCTCCTTGTTGTGGGGAGCTGTCAACACAAGGACGCTCGCCACCCTTCCTCCTTCTGTGGCCACTTTCCTTCCCACTTTATGTTTTTCTTATTTACTTCGAGTTTCATCTGTTTCTCTTTAATTATTCTCCTCTTACGTTCTTTTTTTATTAATGGAGACTGTTTTTCTAGTTGTTATCTAAGCTGTATAGATTTTTTTTACCTGTGAAAAGTGTATATATTCAAAATACATATTTCCTAACAAAGATAAGGATGGGCCGAGTTGTGGATTTGTATTTAAAAGCATTAATTGCAAACCAACAACCTTCTTCTTTAGTTCTGTGTTGATGAGTTACTTGAGAAGGTGCAGATAGTGTTACCAGGTATGTACGGTAAATAGCATGATACCTGGATAGAAAGAGTTACATCCTTCTTACTTGTCATATATAATCTATTGTTGCTTTCTGGAGTGTCAAACATCAAGGTAATTTAGCTCACACTTTGTTAGAGATCCATCTGACATCACCTGTTACACACTTCGTAAAGACAGTGATAATAAAACAATTCTCTGTACACAAAAGTATCCATTTATTGTTACATCTTGTCTATGTACACAATGTAATGTAGCGTTTTCCATGAACTTCAGAAAACTCCTGAAATCCAGTTAAAAAGGTACTCGGTTAGAACATACATCTTAGCCTAATATATATAACAGTTGACAGAGCGGTCATAAGAGTGTCCTCAAATATTATCGACATACTGAGAAGCGAAGTTTTTTACTCTACGGAGATCGACTAGAGACCTTTTATTTTTTGTTTGATTTTGTTTTTTAGGACGTTTTTATCACATCCTTCTTTGGCCGATGCTGTTCTATCCATCACCCTCTGCAGCCAACGTTTTTGTTTGTGCCTTACGTCAGCTGTCGACACTTTCTCTTCCTGCCTGTTCTCTGCAGGTGATACATTCTATCTTTAGGGCTGAAACTTTCCCTTTTTTGGTGCCGATATTTTTCAACTTTGAGGCTGACTCTTTTTACCATAGCTGGCCGTCACTTACTGCCCTCCAGGTCGACATTTTCTCTTTATCTACAGCCGACGACCTCTGTCTTTGTGACCAACACTTTGTGGCTCTATCGACATCAGTGTAAACATCACATGTCTACAGTATATATATATATATTTTGCTCTATGTACATATTGTGCTTCTGTACACTTTCTCACCGTATTCCATTCTTTAACAAGTGACAATCGTACTTATCTGCAATCTTTCTGACTCTTGTTTTTTGCCAATTAACCATTTTAGCACCTGTTGCCTCACCTATTCCACGTGGTTATTGGTTTGTATCACATAACCAGAGTGAACTTGATTTTATACTCATGTTCAAACTGACCATTTGTCTCTGTCAGGTACTCCAGGCAAGCACCTGTCTGACGCACGAACACCTGTTTTCACTACATTTCTTAGCTTAACATCTGTTTCTGCCACAGTCTTCAGTCAGATGAATGTCTCTCGACAGATATATAACCTGAGCTCCTGTATTTGCCAAACCTACTAGCTGAACACCTGCTTCTTAACCTACTAGCTGAACACCTGCTTCTTCAGAACCTATCATCTCAACATCTGCTTCTAACACATAATCCTGATGAAATTGCATCCCCCAAATATCTGCTCTCATACATACCTCAGTTAAACATTTGCGTCTAGACATATGTTTCGAGTAAACATTTGTTCCTACTGTACCACTGGATATAATTAAGCCTCTGTTTTAAGCAAGAAACTGAGTTTAACGTGTTTTGCCGTACACCAACCGAACGTCTTGTTTCTTACACGTATCAGCGGTGGATATCTGCTACTGAACCCGTTTTCTCACATAACCCACTTCAGGTACTGGGGAACACCGCATGTCTTATATTCTCTTAACTGAACACTACCTTCCACTTAATACTCATTATCTGTTCAGGTTCTCTAATGAACTGCTAGTTTTCTACTGTTTCTTCAGGTTAAATCAAACATTCGTTCAGTCATCTGACCCTCTGCTGTCTGCTACATATCCTTGGTGAGCATTTTTCGTCCACCACACTCTAGTTTAGGTCAACACACAATGAGTCAGTTTTCAGTGGTATTTTCATTATGTTCATTCGATAACAACATGAGTATGATCTATATAGACTGTATATACCGGTATATCTCACTGGTTAATATCAACACTTAATTTCTTGATCACAGCGAATCACACATGATGGAGGAGATAGAACAGTCTGGGGTATGCTAGTGTGATCTCCAGGCATTATTACACTGATTTTGACATGATGGAGACAGAGACAGAAATTGTGGTATGCTAATATGCTCCCATGGCGCCGTACAGCACTGGAGATTGAGCCAGAATAGTTGGTGTATGCTAATATGCTTCCGCGGTTCCTGCATATGCTGGAGATGGAGATAGAATAGTCAAAATATGCTCGCATGCTCTCTAACAGAACCAACGGAGTATTCTGGCATGTTTACCACGCATCGTCAAGCACACACACGGTCACTAGAATATGATCACTGTACAATATAGAGCGCGCATGCTGGACAAAATATAACGAGTCTGGGATATTGTCTACCTTGATGGTGGCTGTACCGTAGAAAGTCGCCGGTCTGAGTCGGTATTGGAAGTATTCGAGACACAAGTTTTATACAAACATCGTAAAAGGAGATCACGTCATACACACAAAATATATCATCTGGGGAGAGGGGCTGTTTCAAAGCCGTCACCAGAGCCACATTATTTATACAGCAAAAGAGGAAGAGGAAGATTAGTATGTCCATACAGTGTATAATACAAAACATCGTTGCACCATTTAATACAAAAGACGAAGCGAATCAGGCTTTACAAAGTAGGAAACCCCAAGTGTTGCCATCACCGGTGCAGGACATTATAGAAGATAGACAGTAGGAGGGAGGAGAAGTGGGCGGCGACGGGCGTGATGACATTGTAGACGTGTGGGCGTACAGCTGGGCTGGTGCCGTGCTGCATGGCTGCCGGGCGCTCGCCTGTGGGGAGATACCAGTGCATAACTTAGACTAAAACCCATATCTCGGCACATCCAGTTATTCTAAAGAACCAAGATCTGAACAGTCAAAAAATGAAGTATCTAGTGACGCTGATAAAGAAAAAGACAATCACATCTCTGAATGAAAAAAAAACACATCTATTTTTCTGTCTACCAATAAGCAGCCATCTGCTGCCACTACTTGTACACTAAAATGTCTATATTTTACTAAACTGGAAAATACTGACACATTGTATTTCTTTCTTATGTTCACAACTACCCTACAGATGCGAAATTAACAATGTGTTTATATTCGTTTATATTCCATACAGACCTGTACATAGCCACTATAAAACAGTAATATAATTTATAATATCCAAAGTTGATGAGTCAATCTAAATATGACTTACCCTTCACTCTGTGTGTGTGTGTGTGTGTGTGTGTGTGTGTGTGTGTGTGTGTGTGTGTGTGTGTGTGTGTGTGTGTGTGTACTCTCTTGGGTAATTAAGACACGTGAACAAAGACCCACCAGGTAACCAAAGGCCAACCATACAAAGACTGTATTACCAACAAAAGGAAACCTTACCATTCAAGAGAAAATGTAAGAGATATCATCGCTGAACAAAAGCATCATCAGATAAAAAAAAACCTCAGAACCTTTTATTTTGCCATTCCCGCTCCCTACCTACCCATGTTAAACAAAAGACGTCTCTCACAAACAGAAACAACGGAAAACGGAAATCTCTTACCGTTGAGAACATGGAGGATGACAGAAACGGGCGTGAGGGCGGCGGGAGCGCAGGTGTAGTTGCCGGCATGGGTGTGACTGACGGAGTTAATGGTGAGGGAAGCTACGGAAGCCTCGGAGGACACCCGCCTCAGAGGCACTTGTTCCACCCCCGCCCATGAGTTATCTGTCACCCGCGCGTCCTCCTAAGGGTGGCAAAATGGATGGTGAGGCATGGGTGCTAGTGGATGAATGGATGTTGTAGGTGGTGGAGGTGGATGGTGGGGTGTGAGTGGTGGAGGTGGATGGTGGTGAGTGAGTGGTGGAGGTGAATGGTGGGGTGTGGTGGGTGGAGGTGGAAAGTGGGGTGTGAAGGGTGGAGGCGGATGATGGGGTGTGAAGGGTGGAGGCGGATGGTGGGGTGTGAAGGGTGGAGGTGGATGGTGGGTGTGATGGGTGGAGGTGGATGGTGGGGTGAGGTGGAGGTGGATGGGTGGGGTGTGAGGAGGATGGAGGGGTGGATGGTGGGGTGTGGAGGGATGGGTGGATGGTGGGGTGTGAGGGGTGGAGGTGGATGGTGGGTGGGGTGTGGTGGTGGAGGTGAATGGTGGGTGTGAGGGGTGGAGGTGGATGGGGAGGGGTGGAGGTGGATGGTGGCGTGTGAGGGTGGAGGTGGGATGGTGGGTGTGGGGGGTGGATGGTGGGGTGTGAGTGGTGGAGGTGGATGGTGGGGTGTGGAGGTGGATGGTGGGGTGTGGGGTGGAGGTGGATGGTGGGGGGGTGTGAGGGGTGGTGGATGTGGGGTGTGATTGGAGGTGGATGGAGGGTGGGCGGATGGTGGGGGTGTGAGGGTGGATGGTGTGGGTGAGGGATGGTGGGGTGTGGGGTGGATGGTGGGGTGTGAGGGGTGGATGGTGGAGGTGGAGGTGGATGGTGGGGTGTGGTTGGGGTGGATGGTGGGGTGTGGAGGTGGATGGTGGGGTGTGATGGGTGGAGGTGGATGGTGGGGTGTGGGAGGGTGGATGGTGGGTTTGAGGGTGGAGGTAATTGGTTGGGTGTGGGTGGATGGTGGGGTGTGAGGTGGATGGTGGGGTGAGGGTGGATGGTGGGGTGTGGGGTGGATAGTGGGGTGTGAGGGGTGGAGGTGGATGGTGTGGTTTGATGGGTGGAGGTGGATGGTGGGGTGTGAGGGGTGGAGGTGGATGGTGAGGTGTGAGTGGTGAAGGTGGATCGTAAGGTATGGGTGGTGGTGGATGGTGATGTGGGAGTTATTCACTTGATATCACCTAAGGGCCAAAATCAACAAAAAAGATATGTTTGAGCCCAAGCCCAGGATATCAGTAGTCTTAAATCGGTGGACAACTGGCCCATTCTACCTAAATACGATCTCGTATCTCTAATTACGGCGAGAGAAAAAACAAACACCAAAGAGACTAATCTTTGAGAATCAGAGTTCGTAGTTAACCCGCGTGGTATGAGAACACGTAAGTGATGGGATGGAGTGCAACTGACATACCACTGTACTTAGATACGATCAAATACCTCTATTTACAGGAGGAAAAGGCTAAAAAAAATGCCAAATATACGAGACTCAATCGGTCGTAGTTAACTTACGTGGTACCAGAAGACGTAGCTGGGGGGATGTAGGGCATGACTGACCACACACTTGATGGTCACTGTGCTGCCGCTGCGGACATGGAGCTCTGAACCCGCAGGGATGGTCACTCGGGGTGCTGAAGAAGAGAAACAGACGATGATGATACTACTATTGTTGATATTATAAAGTATCACAGCCTTTCAATACTTAAAATATGGACGCGTGTTTACCATAGATTACTCAGGGTCACTGGGGAAGAAGGTGGAAATATTACTAATGATAGTGTGTTGATGTTAAACCGTATTACTCTTCGTCAATAACAAAGGTCATGAACGGCGTACTCCAGGTTACACCACACGATAGTCAACAATGAAAAGTTAAGTGCGATCCATCTGTCTGTTTATGATGATGGAGTTGTGTGTTATGTTCACTTCTGGCTGCCGGAAATGATGTGGCTTGTATTTGTGTGTTTTTTTTCTGTCAGTCTGGCTTTGAAAAGTGTTTGTGTGTGTACAGTCTAGATTTATAAATGTGTTTGTGTATCAACAGTCAGGCTTTGTAATGTGTTTGTGTCTATATTCTGGCTTTGTAATGTGTTTGTGTATTTACAGTCGAGCTTTGTAAACTGTTATTGTATTTAGAGACAGACTTTATAATATATGTTTAAGTATTTGTCAATCTGTGTCTTTCTAACTTTGCTCTTATTATACGTTTCTGTTTATCACCCCCCCCCCCCACCGTCTCTCTCTCTCTCTGCCACTCTCGCTACTATCTCCTGTCTCCTATCTCCTCCTTCCTCTCTTCCTTCTCCTTACCCCTCCCCATCTCTGTCTATCTCTCTCTTCACCTCCCTCTCCCCCTGTCTATCTTTTGCTCTTCATAAACCTCCCTCCACTTTCCTCTCATCCCTCTTCCTTCGGTTTTCTCTCTTTCCTCTTTTCTGTCTTTCTCTCCTCCCCATTAATCTATCCCTCCTTCCTCTAGCTCTCTCTCATCAGCACCACCACTTTCTCCTCTGTCAACAAAACCTGTATTCCAATTTAGCTGGCAAATTTTTGTATTTGAGATCTTTATGGGACGAAACTTGATGATGAATGATTTTTCCTCTGGCAGACCCTGAGTTCAATCTCACTTTGAGGAATAATTTAGATGACGAGGGGAAACTGACAATGGCGAAATTATTCATCTAGATACGATTAAAAATAAAACTATTTGAATGTGTTTAAGAATGGATTAAGATAGTGATTGCACGGTTATAATTCTTATGTGTTCAGGGTAACTTAAGATAGAAACATGGCTTAATTATCTCAATGTAGTCATACACACGTGTTAACAGACTGAATAAATTTAATGTACGCCATAATGGTGGTTTCTGAAATTGAGTATAAACAACGGAAGACTTAACAATAGCGAAACTATTTCGCTGAACCAAACAACTATTTCACTGAAACACGAGTAGAAATATATTTTCGATGAATATTGAGTTACCGGATTCTGAAAACAGTAAAACTAGTTATATTAACTTGTGTTTGAGATGATTATAAAGCTCACTGATTCCATTACAAAGTTTACATGATTCGGTTAAAGGAGAGTTGGGTTCATTATTATTAATATGAAGGGTGAGGTACCGCCTTCATCACACCGCCACCACAGTAAATAAAACGGTTCCTTAGTAGGTATAAGAGCGTAAACATGTCATTTTATATATTCATGTATGTGTTTGTTTGATTATATATTTACAAGATATGAATGTTGGTTTATGTACGCGTATCAGTGCATTCATTACGACGCACGAAGTAACTCATCAAGGGGCCAGATCAGATTATTTTTTCTTCTGACGTAAGAGACTTGGCGGTTCTTAACTCTATGCGATTTTGGGCTTTGCCAATACTGACTGTCTCGCCTAGGATTAATGGGCTCGAGTTCTCTCAAAAGGACCCGATGCTCCTCCATTTCCCAGGAAACCCACCAAAGCTCTATTTCAACTTTCCCACTTTTTTCCCATCTAAAAAAAGGATATTATAGTTCTCGGATTCTTAAGAACAACTCGAAGGTCTCTGAGCCTGATCTTCGTTGTGTATTTCTTATCTGATGTGTGTGTTCAGGAGAGGTCTGACAGCCGCTTAAGTTTGTGAGTTACTCCAGGGTATAAGTTTAACGTGAATGGCCGGAGGAGAATTATTGATGTTATTGTTGGATGGATATTGGAAGGAAAATTCAAAATTTAGCGAAATAATTTGATGTCTTAAATCCTTTTAGATGATAATTTGAAGAAGTTTTTAATTGAATTTAGTTGAGGATGTTCCATAATTATTTTGTGAATTTTTATCTTACCTGAGTGACACGCCGATAATTATGAACCTTGAAAAGCGTATAGCTGCAGTTAATAATACAACAATTTTGAAGATCAAACAGAAACCTTTACAAACACCAAAATACAACGCCAGTCTTATCATCTTTTCATTCCTCAACGATTGGCTTTTGAGAAATAGTCTTTAATAACTTTAGAGTAGCTGTTTGATAATGGGAATGAGTAGTCTTAGATACGATTATTTTTATGCGTAAGTTAAGGTACAAATTTATTATACTATAACCAGATGGGATTTACTATAACTATACTTTAAATCTAACATTGATCACATCGAGATTAATTTATCACCTTTCTGATACAGTTTTGTTTAGCTACGGTAATTAATGTAACTTACGTTCACCTGAAATATATATATATATATATATATATATATATATATATATATATATATATATATATATATATATATATATATATATATATATATATATATATATATATATTATTTTTTTTACAAACTATCTAATTCCAATTGTGATTCTGGTAGGGATTATAGTTGTCCAAGTGGCCCTTTAGAGTTGGTCTGGTGGGTGAAGCGTGCTGTCAGTAGTGAGGGCTTCCAGTCCCTGTTCGTGATGTGAAGATTAATTGCTCATCAACAAAGTGTCTGTCATTGTCTCAGTGGATATACTTGTGGTCTACCAACACCGACAATCTCCAAGTTAATTCAAGTTGGAAATGTTAATACGATTTTTAAGGCAAAATTGGATGTTTAAACCATTTCCCTGCACTTAACATTCCTCTTTAAGAAATTCCATGGGCATACTTATGGAGATTAAGCTCACTAGATGACCATTTTACTGTCGCCAAAATGAAGAAAGAATATAATAATCTCACCTCTTACAAAGCAGTAAGTTTACATACATCCTGATGCCTGCAGACTGAGGGCCCTAACCTCTTGTTCATATTTATCAAGCATGTTTTAGGGCTATAACTCACACAAAATGTCTCTTCCACTAAAAATAAACAAAATGGAAAATAAAAAAAACACACACACACACACACATACATCAATTTCATCTCTTGCAGGCCATTAACTTTACTTCTTGCCTTCAGACGGAACAACTCAGACGATAAATATTGTGAAGATGCTGTACCATTAGCCAACGTCAAGGGGAATGACTCTGGCTGACTAATTGGGAGAGGAGGTTTACGTGGTAACCTGGGCAGATGGCAGCGGCAGGGCGGCTGAGACTATGACCGACTGTTGTTGCCGCTGCTGCCACTTGAAATATTTACACCTTTCTCGCCAGACTCTCCTTTATCCCTTTGAGCTTTCGAGAGGTCAGAAGTCGGTGTAGCGCAGGGTTGGGGAAGGGGGAAGTGTTCTGTATGTGTATGTGTGTGTGTGTCTCCCTCTATAACTTGCTGTCTATACCTCTGTCCTGCCTGTCTGTTGTCTTCCTGGCTGTCTATACCACTGTTTTCCTGTCTGTCTGTTTCTCTAGCTGTCTTTACCGCTCTCTCCCTCTCTCTTACCATTGTTCATGCTTTACCTGACAGCCACTGGAAAATTCACAAAGTTATGTAAAGCAAATAATGTCGAACAGGAGAGTTTCTGGTATTACCTAGAGTCTGTGCGTTTCACCCAACCTCAGTTTACCTGTGACTCGCTTCTCTGTTGATTTGTGTTTTATTGTTTGGTTGGTATCTTTCACACAAACAATGATGAGCAAATAAACACACGTATACATAAAATAAGTACATACAGGCATTCACACACACCTGCACATAAATACACATGTTGCTTCAAACAGTTCCTTTACCCCCTGTCGTGACGTTTATGTACATAGGCAGCGTCACATTAATAGAGTAAACTTATGAATGAATCCGTAGTAGTCTTGTAACACTGCAGCTGAATGGTGGAAATGACTCCTAGATACAATTTCGCTTGGCAGTCTCATGTATGCAAACGTTACCACAGGGGGCAAGGGAACTCTTTGTGACAAATGTACATATTCTTCACTTTAGGTATTCACTGCAAACGGACACATACTTGCGCGCGTGCACACACACACACACGCACGCACGCACGCACACACACACAGGTACTCACTGATAACGGTGAGCTGGACGAAGTGGCTCATCTTAGGTTCAGTGGACACCTGGCACTCGTAGCGGCCAGCGTCTTTCTCCTCCACGAACTTCACCTGCAACGTCCATGTGTTGGTGAGAGCTTCATGCCAGGCAGCGAACCGGGCGTCTGTAATGAAGGTGTACCGGTCCACTGACAGGATGTGGGCGTCCCGATTCCTCACCCATGACACCTGTAAGTGAATAGATGCAGGTATAGTTAGATGGGTGTACTTAGACAGGTGTGTAAAATGTACATTGGAACATTCATATAAATTTATGCATAATACAAACTACAAATGACTTGTGTTAATACTAAGCTAACTAAACATAACGTAACCTACCACAGCGAGAAAAAATATATACAGCGAAGCAAATTTACTGAGACGCATCAAGTCAGACCCAATTTCCTTTTTATGGAGAGTCATGGCTTAACGCAAATTGTGGTCCAGACTCATTTATCTCAGCCGAGTACCTCAGCTCTTATGCCTCACTCACCCCTCACACCTCACTCACACTCACACCTCACCCATCCCCTTACACCTCACCCATCCCCTTACACCTCACCCATCTCTCATACCTCACCTAGCCCCTTACACCCCACTCATCCCTCATACTTATCCATCCCTCACTAACCCCTCACACCCCACTCACCCCCCTCACACCTCACCCAGCCCCTCACACCCCACCCACCACCGCACACCTCACCAATCCCTCATACCTCACCCAACACCCTCACATCTCACCCACCCCTCACATTTAACCCATCCCTCATGCCTCACTCACACCTCACCCAAATTCTCGCACCTTCATACATTATAAACCATAAACCTTAATTTAAACACACACACACACGCACACACACACACACACACACACACACACACACACACACACACACACACACACACACACACACACACACACACACACACACACACACACACACATCCAAACGTTAAATATCAATGAAGTTCTCTTTTGGTTCAGGTCAGTGACGTTGTTTTATCACTGGAATTTTGTCATAACAAATTGAGTTATACTCTTTCTCCTCTCTTCTCCTCTTTTATTTTCATGGTCTTTTTCGCTGATGATGATGATGATGATGATGATATTGATGATGGACAGTAATTATGATAATATCCAATGGGGTTTTCTTGAAATAAGACTTAAAACCTGACTCAATAGGATTATAGTGTACAGTTTTCTTAACTTATAAAGGTGAATGTGTTTTCTCAAGAGGTCTACTAAAGGAGTCACACACTTTTAAATGATTCACTCTTATAATTACATCTTTGTTATTTAATTATTTGTATCTGTAGTATTGCGGTTACATAAGGTTTCAGTACCAATTTGTTCTACTTAAAAGTTTCCGGAAATAGTAAACCAAATAAACAAAGGCTTCTCTCAGCGATGCACAGGTTATAATAGGCTTCCGGAAATAGTCAAACATATAAAGTATTTCTCAGTGATTTATACATGTTGCCACAGGTTTCGGAAATAGTAAACCAAATAAACAAACATAGGCTTCTCTCGGTGATTGACGGTGATTGAGGGCATAATTGTTATCTCCAAGTTTGGTAATAGAAACACAGTGAATTGAAATGGTCTATGATAGTACTGTCCCATTTAACTTTTAATGGTTACGCTGAGATTGGATCTCTCGACTAAATGACTGGATAAAGCTGCTTATTATAACGTTAATTGAACGACCTGCACATTGGCCATTAGAGTAAAACATTAACTTAGTGGATATAAAAATTATTCTACTTGATATTGAAAAAATAAAATAAATAATGTAAACTACAAAATTCAGTTCACTTAATAAAGGTAAAAATTATGTAGAATAAATATATAATCCCACACAAAGACAAAAGAAAATAAGGACAAAAATTGCATAAAAAAAAACATATCAAATAATAACTCAGGGGAGACGTGTGTTATCAGGGTAAGAACGACGTAACAAGGAGACCCAAATTGAATCTGAGGGAGACATTTATACTGAGGGTGGGATTGTGTTCCTCTGAGCTACACACCTCGTAATGACAGACGAGTGAGAGAGGAATGACCAGGTGATTGTACGTACGCTCGAGAATAAACGAATGGAAGAGAGAAAACGGAGGATAATAACAGTGTGGGTAGAAGAGAAAATGGAAAAATACCTTATGGGCGGGATTGCCTTCAATTACAACAGCTAAGTTTCTAAGTATTAATACAAGTGCTATGAGATTTTTGTATAACCATCTACACCCCCCCTGTAGTAGAGTGTAAGGTACTGTATAATTTGTGTAAGTATGAGCTGTAATGTGTAGATGAACGGAAGAACAAAATGTAGGAAAAACAAAAAATAGACGCTTGAGTTTCTTATCACAAAGTAAAATAATAAAGGGAGGGAGAGTGGCAATATGTGTACCTGTGTTAGAGTAATCAGCAGAGACTAAGCGAGTAATGTGTGTGGGTGAAATGGGTTTACAAATCTTAATATAGGACTAATACAAAGTTCGTGTATGAGAATTTCATATCAGAGTATAATGTATAATTTCTATACCAAGTTCTTACCAGGATAATAAAAGATCTTGTTCAGGTTTATAGTTGTAAAGTAGAATCCTAATAAAAAGTATATCCACCCACTCTATGTACTACACCTACTTTGGCCACACCGGCAGGAAAATCACATCTTCGCAATTACAGAAATATACACGTTTTCAAATATAGATCCCTTCTCGCCTAGTTCATTTTTGTTACTCTCTCACTGTACCTCCAACATAACTATAATAATAACCTTCCTCCCAATATTATAGACCCGGCCGACACCCCATTATTTTGGCTCATCCTTACTTAGTTCCCAATATTTTGTAAACACAGAATTTTCTCAATAGCTGTGTGGGCTAACACAACGTGTACACACACACAGGCACACGCACGCACAAACACACACACACACACACACACACACGCACACATGCACACACGCACACGCACACACACATCGTCCTATGTAAAGAAAAAAGATAATTGCGGGAATTTTTTTAAAACTTTCCTCATTTCCGAATAACAATAATAACAATGTACACAAATGGCGGTATTTAAATGCCTTAGCCGATAACGCACTTATTTTATCCCTATTTACATAATAGAGGAGAAAATAGAGCACAAATACATCACTTAACATCTCAATATCTATTACGGAGGGAACATAATATCTATCTGCATCACAGAATGAAGAGAAGAGAGAAACTTACCGATTTATTGCCGAGGTTTTTAATCTTACAAGGAAGGTAAGCACTGGAGCCAAGCTGAGCCTTGACGTGGGTAGGGGAGGTAGGGTCGAAGTAGGGCACCTCAGCCGCCAGTAGCGCATCCTTCCGCCGGTGTCTGCCAAGGTTCCTCCGGTTGGAGTGCTTGAAGCCTCCTGACCCTGCAACACGGAGATGAACCGTTTTATACAGTGTAACATGAAGCAGTAGGAATACCTCAACGTAATCCATCACATGCAAATATTATTCTTAATATCTTAGTGAAATAAAGTTATATAATTTTTTGACGATATATATATATATATATATATATATATATATATATATATATATATATATATATATATATATATATATATATATATATATATCATTGTAGGTGCGCGTGATCCAGGTATATGCTGATAACCACAAGGAAACAAGAAAACACGTAGTTCCCAAGCGCTTTCGTGTAATTCACATCTTCAGGGGTGAGTACAGACTAAGGAGACATACATAACAAGGCAAATATATACAGTAGAGGAGAGTGAGATCAAGTCCCTAGGGGACAGTGAGTGTCCACAATGGTCAGGTCACTAGGCAGTAACCCTACTAATCTTCATAAGCACCGCAGCAGTCGGTATTCAGGTCAGAATCATTGCGCAAGAGAACTTCGTGGAAAAAATTTAAAAACATTTTCTTTTTGCTGGCGGCGCCAACAAATGTATTCTGTTGCTGCCCCAACATCATCGATTCATAGAAACTTAAACAAGAATTTCATTTGAAAATATAGAAATATCAGCCAAACGCCTCATTACACAATCTGTGATATCTAGGCCACTTTGTCTGGTGTCGTCGTATACCGACACGCCCTCGGAGAGTTCAGCACCACCTATGAAAGAAGGAAAGAATTCCTGGCTCTGGCTACAAAGTTGTTCTGCGTCAATACCCGGATTTTCTAAAGTTCATACATCAATATTTTCTGGTATTTGAATATGTAAGAACACTTCTAGTTGTCTCACCTCTACCTAGAGCACTAAAGTCCAAAACGGCATAATGAATAAATTGGTGTTCCTGTCTGAACAAATACCTTCTTTTAACACTAATTAGTAGACGAAAATTTACGTGAATCGAAAAGATAATTACGGTATGAAGATTTACAGTCAGAAAATGTATAAAGAAAAATTAGCAGGAGTACAAATTTTTCCATAAAGTGACAGTACCATAACACCTTACAACCCGCCATAAGAAGAATATATATAACTATGTAGTCTAGGTACAGTAACTACCATATGTTGACAGCATCATAAAATACAAAAAAAAAACATACTTAAGAACAGAAATATTATCCTAAACCTACCAGAGAATGAGAGATTTACCCATTAAATAGATACAGGTAAGACCACCTTGTCATCACTAGATACTTGAATCCCACTAAAAATAGTTAAATACACAGACTACTCAGCTGAATCACACCGTCACACAGTCATTACTCACACACAGGACAAACAGAGGTAAGTAAAGCTCTTGCGGTACAGGCTTAATAATATCTCGGCCTTGTCTTTGTAACAATAATACCGTCTCAGATCTTTCACACTAAGAGAGAATATTTTTTTTTACCACAATTATATAGATATGTGTTTCAGGGATTCTATTTAATGTGTGGTTTTTTTTTTACTCGTTAACAAAGTCACAACAAGTAACTAATTTGTCACTTTTGTTCCTTTTATACATTATTATTATTGTTATTATTATTATTATTATTATTATTATTAGTAGTAGTAGTAGTAGTAGTAGTAGTAGTAGTAATATTACATACTACACAGGTAACTCATCAGACCATTTACACCTGCCGATGTATAGAACACTGGGCGTGGACCTTGATCTTTAGCCTCCAAGAGTCAACAAGTCCTTATGGTCAATCCCCAACCCACCTGGTAAGGTAAATAAAACGTATATTAACCCTTTTATGAGAAATATTGCTTTGTTACGTGCATACACCTTCACGCACGCACACAGGTAACCACACACACTCATATCTAAACACACAACTGCCTACTCACTCTCTCAGTCTGCATGCGTGTCTATTTGTTTGTCTGTCTGGCTGTAACACACACACACACACACACACACAAAAAAAAAACCCTTTCCTCTTCCCCACATACACAACAAAATGTGGAAGCTAATTACCCTTTTCACCTCTTTCATCCCATTCCCCTCTCTCCCCCTCACCTCCCTTCACCCTTCAATAGACGTTATAGATAAAATCCCATCAATTACGTATAGAAAAAATAAAAGGTTATTCACATTAACACAAATTAACACAGCGCAACATTACGGAGTTGACTTTTAGTGTGGTTGAGTATGGGAGAAAAATACCAAGTAAAAAACGAGGAACCATTACATTTTTCCTGTTGAGTTTTGTAAAGTTCAATACAGTACTGGGAGCTGGAGGAAGGAAGGAAGGAAGGAAGGAAGGTATAGGGAAGGAACGAAGGAGAAAATAAGGGAGTTGAAAAGAGGGCGAGCGGGGAGGGAAGGAAGGAAGAAAGAGGAGGATGGGAGAGGAGAAGGAAAAGAGAAAGAGATGTTAATGAAAAGAGCAAATTAAAACATTGAAATCAGGATGAAGGAGATTGGTGGAAAGGAGGGAAGGAATAAAAGTGATTGGTAAGGAAGTAAAAGGGGTATAAGTAGGAGGAGGAAATAGATGAGGAAAAGATAGGAATAAGCAAGGAGGAAACGGAATATTGGGAAAAAGATGGGAGGGCGGATGGTGACAGAATGGGTGATGAAGGGAGGGGAAGAGGAAGAGGGTTAAAAGAGAGAAGGAGGGTATTATTGTAAGAAGGTAGGGAATGGGGGAAGAGAAAGAAGGAAAATATTATGGAAGGAAGAGGAAAGAAAGTAGAAAGAGAGAAAGAGAGAGAAAACAAAGAGACAGATCGGATGAAAAATGAAGAGAGACAGTCTGACAGACGAACAGATAGTAATACGTACACAGGTACAGACACAAAGAAACACAGAATCAGCATAGTATTTTCAGAGGAGCAGGCGATGAAAGGTATACAGACAGACAGACACAGACTCAGAGAAGCTAGTGATGAAAAAGAGAGGCAGAAAGACACACACACACACACACATACACACACACACACACACACACACACACACACACACACACACACAGAGGACCGCACTATGAGAGAGACAGGTGATGAATAACACAATATGAGGGACGGTGAGGCCAGGTGTCAGGGCCTGTCGTGCTCACCTGTGACACCTGCTGCTGGGGATATTACTCTTAGTTAATGTTTTATGGTGGGATTCAGGACTAAGCCAAGAGAACATTGCCGCAGGCCTCCCAATATTTGTTTCTGCATTGTTTACCTGCCTATGTATGTATGTATGTATGTATGTATGTATGTATGTATGTATGTATGTATGTATGTATGTACACACTTATACAATACGAATTAAGTCTTACTAGGAATGACCATTTATTCTTACTTTACCTACGACTTATTCGACCAATCACAGCAAGTTATCAGTATTAGGCCTATACCCCTCTACCCCTTTTTCAATAGACCTATACCCCTCCCCTTCTTCAATAGACCTATACCCCCTCCCCTTCTTCACTAGGCCCATACTCCCTCCCATTCTTCAATAGGCCTATAACCATTCCCCTTCTTCAATAGGCCTATACCTCCTCCCCTTCTTCAATAGGCCTATACCCCCTCCCCTTCTTCAATAGGCCTATACCCCCTCCCCTTCTTCAATAGGCCTATACCCCCTCCCCTTCACTAGGCCTTCAATAGGCCTATACCCCTTCCCCTTCTTCAATAGGCCTATACCCACTCCCCTTCTTCACTAGGCCTATACCCCCTCTCTTCACTAGTGGTCGGTTCATTATTAAGTTTCATCCTTCACATAGGGGTAGTGTCAAACTTTCCGAGCCTGGCCGAGGAAGTGTTAGGGAATATTCATAATCAAACCGCGGTATTGGTTAGGTTAGGTAAGGTTAGGTTAGGTTAGGTTGATGGCAGATACTTAGAACCAATTCATATATTACCTTTTTCCTTTACTCTTTTTATTCCCTCCCCTCTCTTCTTTCTCTCCCCTTCTTTAAAATCTTCCTCCATCCCTCCTCAATCATCTTTACCTTCATCCTGCTGCATTAATTTTTATCGACTCTCCCAATCAGGAAATTTTGCCTTTCGAGCGTTGATAGTTTGATGGTTCGCTTGTTTGTGAGCCCTGGTTCGTAATTTGCTTCGTTAAGGCCGGGCGAGGAATAAAGTTGCCGTGTCAGTCTTCATATGACGCATCGAATATTTTGTTTAGTTTTTGTATATGTGTAGTTTTATTGAAAGTAACATATAGCGTGTCGTTGTGTTGCTCTTGTATATATTTCTGTCTGTCTGTCTGTCTGTCTGACCTGCAACCAGTCTCTCATATTAAGACTGGCTAGAGGATTGTCGTTTATAATGTCTTATGTCGTTCCGTCGTGTCAGTGTTTCATTTTACAGTCTCGTCGCTCCGTCATGTCGTCGTACCGTTTTCTTGTCGTGTCACTATCCCACCGCCTCATCACCTTACCATTCAGTCGGTTCATCGCTAAGTTGTATCATCACTCGGTCGCCTCAGCACCGGAGCGCAACTGATAACGTAACTCTGAATCGAACCTCCCAATTTATTTATTTTAGCGAGCCGGATAAGACATAATCACGATATGGCAAAAAAATACACTGTAAGCCGGATAGATTGTGTAGATGTAACCTATTTTTAGCTATATGTCATTCGCTTTTCTAATTGTTTTCCCCGTTGCGTCATGTCGCGTCGTGTAAGCTCCTAATATCGTATCAACATAGACGTGTCAAGTCGCACCGCTGTCGTGTCCCCCGCCGTCTTCTGTCGTCGCGTGGGGAAGAAATTGTCGCCGTGTGGTGTCGTCACTCTAACTCCGTCGGGAATGAGTCATAAGAACGACCTTGGTGGTGAAGATAACGACATTCGTCACTGTTTTGCGGCACCTCCATGTGTGTGTGTGTGTGTGTGTGTGTGTGTGTGTGTGTGTGTGTGTGTGTAACATGAAGTGCCATATCACTATACGGTATATTAAATTATATAATAATGACAGTTATGAAGTTACAACAGGGCTTTAATACGCTTCAGGTATTATAATACTTTTGGAAATGTAGATACAGGCGTTTGACAGACAGACAGACAGACAAACAGACAGACAGAAAGACTGGGAGTGTGTGTCTGTGTGTATGTGTGTTTGTGTTCCTCTGGCCCATAGCCAATGGTTTAATGTTGAATCTTCTTGACAGTTAGCTTCGTTCTTCTGACAATGACTGATAGCGTTAGAAACTTGACTTGTAAATATAATAATAATAATAATAATAATAATAATAATAATAATAATAATAATAATAATAATAATAATAATAATAATCTTCATCATCATTAGGTAAAAGCTGTTTCCAGAACGAAGATAAAAGACTCCTGACCATAGTGACGTAGAGAAAGCCACTTATGAGGGGCGCAAGGGCACTCGGGAGGTCCGGACTGTGCCACTTAAAAGAAACCGTGGAAGGCAACTTAAAGGAGGCAAGGTAGGGTTGAGGGGGGGGATGGTGAGCAAATCAATCAGAAAGGACAGTGGAGAAGATGGCCACTCAAGAAGAGGCGAGATGAGCCACTTCGTAAGGAATGGGCACTCATGTGGGACTACAGATGAGGAGGAAGTGGGAGACGAGAAAGGAAATAAGGGGGATGCACCATTCAGAAAATGTGAAGAGGGGCAAGCTATCTGGGGGGCGAGGAGGGGAGGGCTGGTACTGGGGCATCAGGGAGGGTGGGGAGAAAAGGGTAAAGCACTTTTTAGGAGCGGAGGAAGGGCGGTGGAGAGACAGAAGGGGAGGGGTGAGAGGAGGGGAGGAGGGCAGTGGAGGAGGGGACTACCTAGGGGTGGGAATCAGCGTCACTCCTCCGCTCACCACTAAACACACACACACACACACACACACACACACACACACACACACACACACAACATGAAGTAAAAACAGAACGAGTGAGGCAAAAAATTTACATCACAATATTTCAGTACACAACACTAACCATTACCAACAACAACAACAACAACAACAACAACTAAAACACACAATCATATTAAAAGGAGTAATATTCATGTGTACACGCAATAACAGTAAACATAACACACGCAAACACATGTACACACAAACACACACACATAAACAACACATACATAACCTTTGTTTGCTGGGCGGTAGTCATTTGGTGATTTGTTATCGAAAGGCAATAACTTCCTGGTAACTCATACTGTCGTTATTGTGAATTACTTGTCAATAAACCGTAGCAGTTGTGTTATTATTATTTATAACATTATTTGATCAAGGTCAAGCAATAGTCATATAGACGAGTTTCTTATTGTGATATGTGAATATATACGAGTATAGTGTATGTGTGTAATAATAATAATAATAACGGTTTATTGAGAAAGTTCTGCAGTTCGAAAGCTGAAAATATGCTTTAGACAAAAATGACTTATTACATACAAAGACATGGGGTAGGTGGGTCGTTTAACAAAAGCTTTCATTACTAAAAGAAGAAGGAACATGAATTGAACAAACAAATTATTATATTTTACAGTTGATGGCCCGGGGTGGTCTCTTGCCATACTGTGTGAGGTCACATAGGATACGTGGTTCAGTAACTCGTACGTAGATGTTGATATGAAGGACCTGGGTGGTGTGATGTTCACGTGGTGTAGTGACGCGTCCTTGGGTGTTAATATGAAGGACCTCACGTGTTCATGGAGACATCGGGTGGTGTGGGGTGGTGTCACAGTACCTCTTGGAGTCAGGGGGCGGGGGTGGACGGATTAGCACCGTCTGGTCAGGAGATGTGGTCGGTGGTTCCCAGGGGTGCTATCTCTGGTGGACCTCACTGGTGGGTCGCGGGTCTCGCTGGTACTGTCTGGTGCTGAATTCACTGGCTTAAACACTGCTCATCACTGTTCAACACTGGTCCCACTTCTTTCCGAAACGAAATTGTCACTTTTGATTATGTTGATATCCCGGTGGTAAGGATGGGTCGGGGAGAGGGACTTTAAGAACGGCCGAACATAGGCAAGGGGGGCCGCTGCACAGCAGTGCTTGACAGGTCTTGACCCTCCGATGGTCAAGGATGTAGTGTGTGTGTGTGTGTGTGTGTGTGTGTGTGTGTGTAATAATAATAAAATAATAATAATAATAAACGGTTTATTAATAGAGTTGCAGCCGGTGGCTGAAAATATACAAACTTGCATGTGATTTACACATAATAATATACATTTAATACATTTACAGGGCTGTACAGTACATAACTCAGGAGCTGTTTATTATTTTAACAATAGATGGGATGGTGCTATTCTTATATCTATCAGTGCGGGCCTCTTATGGGCTGAATTTCGTTGTAGTGGCGGACTGCACGAGGTGGGCGGGGGAGTGCCGGTGGCAGAAGGTGGCGATGGCGAGGATGGTGCAGTAGTTGTTGTAGCTGGAGTAGTCTGCGCCGAGCATGATTCTGCAGGCCCTCTTCTGTACCTTCTCTAGCTGACGTTGTTGGGTAGAGTTGAGAAAAGACGACCAGGCTGGTGATGCATACGTTAATTTAGGGAGAATAAATCCGTTGTAGATAGTCCTCAGCTCTGGCGTGGGTGCACCAAGTGACCTGAGTCGTCGTAGCATGTAGAGTCGGTACAAGGCTGCCTTGATAGTGTTGTCTACATGGGCCTTCCAGTCCAGTTTGTAGTCTATAGTTACACCAGGAATTTGGCAGACTGTTCTAAATGGAGAGGATGGGCACCCACTGTAACTGCTGGAGCTTGCACTGGAGTGGTGGCGGTATTGATGTGCATGACTACGGTTTTGGTGTGATTGATGGTGACCTTGTTCTCCGTAGTCCATGCCTGTAGCCTGTCCAGGGTGCCTTGTAGCGATGAGTAGTCAGGTGAGGTGCTGTCCACCGTAACCCCCACAGTACAGTCATCCAAGTACTTCCACCTGTGAGGAGTGTCAGACAGAGCGTCGTTGATCTGGATTAGGAAGCACAGTGGTCCCATCTTGGTCCCCTGGGGAACACCGCAGGTGAGGTGTTGGAATGTGGAGACAGAGCCCTAGTACCTCACTGCCTGACGACGCTCACTCAGGAAATCAGTGAGCCATAAGACCAGTTTGGTGGGCAGCCCTAGTGCAATGGCCTTGTTGATAACAGTGCAGTGATCAACAAAGTCAAAAACCTTCCTGAAGTCAACAAGGGCAACGGCCAGTGATGTCTTACGTTTCTACAGGGATTTTTTTGTGTGTATATGTAGATGGTGAAAGAACTTTTTACTGCATATTTAAGTACCTGTATATTTTTAAATCAACAGGTAAAACACAGTAGGCGCCACCTCCCACACCTCACATGGTACTCCGCGTTACTTCACATTCCATCATGAACACTTGTCGTTAACATGCAATTTTCCGATGAATTACTTGGAACTGAATCAGGTAGTTGGAAAGTGCTGTTTATTTTTTAATGAATAATTTGTCCACAGCGTCCGGAAAACAATATCCACGTATATGAAGCAACAATGTAAGTTTGATGAATGTATTCCGTTCTATTAACTTGAATATGTGTGTGTGTGTGTGTGTGTGTGTGTGTGTGTGTGTGTGTGTGTGTGTGTGTGTGTGTGTGTGTGTGTGTGTGTGTGTGTGGGGGGGAGAGACTTTTACCGAGTAAGAATATGTAATGAACGTCTGTGGTAAATTAGTAAATATGAATTTCTAGGAAGTGAAAAAAAAAAGGTTTAGAAAAATACCCAAACGAGGGGCTTTTAAATGTAATAGGATGAATGTATAATTTATTTTATTACCCAGAGTGAAAATGTAGCTTAACATTCAGACTTTAAAGGGACAGTATTTCAATATTCATAAATACAAGTACAGTTTTAAATAACAAATACGATATAGATTACCAAACGTTACGTATTCAGAGACAGTAATACAGGTGAAGACAATTTTTACACAAAATACAGGTACAACAATTCACAGGTGATGGCAGTATTACAACAAATTCTATCCACCTGTATTATGTCAAACAGAAAACACAGGTGAGATCGACTGTTCATGTATCAGATGTATCGTGTCCAAATGTCATGTGTGTTTATATCCTATACAGTAATCTCATAAACCATTTCGTGCTCAGGGAATTGAATAACCGTGTCCAGACAAATTCCAAACCGAGTGGATGAAATTCGTATTGGGACCCTTGAATATATCGAGATGTGAGGCGCAAAATTAATCTCTGCATACTGACTTTGGGTCGAATTCATATTTTCATATTGAACCTAATGGCGGATCACTTGAAGAACTTCCACCCAAAGTTTATTTCACCTAAAGATTAACTAACCTAGCCTAACCTAACCTAATCTAACCTAACCTAGCCTCATTCCCCCCCAAATAGTGTTAGGGTGCTTAGGTTAAGTTAGGTTAGGTTAGGTTCCTGGAATCAGTCGGGAACGCGTACTATAAATAAGTTCAAACACACTCGTGTTATCAGGGTGGACAACTGCATCTTGACAAACATAAATTCTGTCAATGTAGTAAAATATTTATCTACGAGGCAAAGGTGACTCTCAGGTATGTAGGTGAAGAGAGGTGTGTGTGTGTGTGTGTGTGTGTGTGTATGTGTATGAGAGTAGAGGTGTATGTGTATAGTATGTTGTGTATGTGTGTGTGTCGGTATGTGTTTGTGTATACAAGAATATATATGTGTATGAACTATGTGTGTATTAGAAGGTTTGTTAATTAAGAATGTTGGTGCGTTGGAAACGTAAAGGGATGTGTGTGTGTGTGTGTGTGTGTGTGTGTGTGTGTGTGTGTGTGTGTGTGTGTGTGTGTGTGTGTGTGTGTGTGTCTGTGTCTACGTGGAGTTTTGTGTACGTTTGTGTGTCTATATTGATAGCCAGTTTCTTAGTAATAAAAAAGCCTGCATGTGACTCTTAGTAGCTGGCAAAATTGTGTGCATATGTAAGAGAACGTTTGTGTATACGCGTGTGTCTGCAAGTGTGTGCGTGTGTGTGCGTGTTTATTCTCTGCTAGTTTCTAAGTGGGAAAGGGACGGAAAAAAACATGAAAAATGTGTATTTGTTGTAAATGAACCGTGAATGGAGAGAGAGAGAGAGATGGGGGGGAGGGGGAGGGAAGGCGTGCGAGAACTTGAGTGTTGGTCAGGGAGGAAGGTGTGTGTGTGTGTGTGTGTGTGTGTGTGTGTGTGTGTGTGTGTGTGTGTGTGTGTGTGTGTGTGTGTGTGTGTGCAAACAAATCGTAGACAGTCTTAATTATTCCAAAAAGATAAATTAATGATTTATTTCCCAGCGAATCATAATTAATTCATATATAATTTTCTTACAATTATAAATATACAGAAACACACATACACACCTGACGCCCTACCAACTAGCCCGTCTAATTATCATCTCAATCAATTAAGGTACTGACATCTTTAATTAATTTTTCTTAATCAAATTCCCCTTCAATTAATCGCCAAGGTGATCCATTTTCGCTGCCTCCCCTTGACAGTGTTGTGAGTCCTGTCCATTACAAGTCGAGGTACAGTACATTCACAGGTACAGTACTGTACAACTATGAGTACAGGTGAGAGTTCAGATGAAGATACAAGCACAGGTGTAGATATAAACAAAGGTACACACACACACACACACACACACACACACACACACACACACACACACACACACACACGTACAATGTTTTCAGAATGAGAACCAACCATAAACACAACTCTGGATCAATGAAAATGATTATGTCACACGACCACTCTCATGTAAACAGAGCAACTGAGGACACATATTGACTCAGCTGTGAATGGCTAGCGAATGACCCTACGTAGTGGTGGTGGTAGAGCGTGTAAGACTTAACTCCTGTCCACAAACACTCTCTCTACCAACCATAACATTAGTATTAAATATTTCAAAGCCATAAATACCTATAAAGACATACCTTCTTATTAATACTCCCCATCAAGAGGCTAATAATAAAGCTCAATGCTATATGAATGTCAGGGTCGAGTGGAACAAGAATAGAAATCGGTGGTGTATATTTTGTTTTTGTTTACGAGGTTGAGAGATACATAGAATCATGGTGCCTTTTATATTGTAAGTGTCATGAGAAGTGGTGTTGTAACTTAGACACAAAGATAAACCTGTTATATTTAATTAAACCTAAACCCATACCCCGAGTAATGACCTTATGGTGGTTTATAATAGCTTTGAATAATTAGTTCATTAAATAAGGTTCAACTCCTTTTTTGTTTATTTCTCAAGTGACTAACAGTGACATATGTCTTAGTGAGTTGTTTCTCACCACTGTGCTGATGGCGATGCTGTCGTCCTCAGAAATGATCTCATGTGACATAATTATCATAGCATCCTTAATGGAAGTTTTGTATAATTAATTGAAAACAAGTAACAATCCCCCCCCGCCAAAATTCTAACCAACCTGTCTAATATTATACTACAAATAATATTACAAACTCCAAGACAGGTCTCCCTTCAAAAAGATCTGACGCTACAATATTTCCCAATGAAAATTTTGCCCCCACGAGAACAGGTATACTTATCATTGCAGGTAAAAATTCTTCATCAACAAATTCCCTTGTTAGACCAGCATCAAATCGGTTTATACAATACTGGGAATGACACTGAGCTACACCCTTCATTGCAAAAACCCAAAACCTTATCAAGGAATTTAGTATCTCAATATACAAGCGATGTAAGTCACTCCCCCCCAAAAATATCTATACAAAGTTGTGTTGAGAAAAAGTGACGCAGCGGACGAATGATTTTGACAAGCCTACTGAAACAACAGGAATCGCAATGTTCATTCTGAAATTCATCGACCCACCCAAGTAAAGATAGTTTTTTGAGTAACTGTATATATTTTCAATTCTTTACTCTCTTGGATTAATCTATAATGACCAACAGTAAAACAATCAGATCAGATCAAATTGATTTATAATATACCCAGCATCAAAATCTCTTCAAAGACATCAATAAAGAATTTGATGTCATTATACTGGGATTAAATCTTTCTCCTCCTTCCCTAAAACAATGAATATTGATCACTCGTTGTAAAAACACGTCGCAGGGGAAGCTTAGCACGCTACACTCTGCATACATAGACTGTAAAATCACTAAGGGGGGTACAAGAGACCCCCAAACTGGCCCCTCTTACATTACTACTCTGGCGTGAGGGTCCAGATTTGGTTATCTCGAAGTAATTATAGAACATCATTGTCCTAATGGTCACACGGAGCTCAGATGCTCAGGACACACGCGACCTACCACTCCCCTCCTAAAGAAGTGGCGAAGGAAGAAAGAAAAAGAAGAAAGAAGAAGAAGAAGAAGAAGAAGAAGAAGAAGAAGAAGAAATAATCCGCATACGATGTTAGGTTTGAAAATAAGGCGATTTGACGAAGGTATTATGCAAATGGTTGTACCAATGTGTGTGTATCTTATCGGAACAAAGATTGAACAACTTGCTAAGGAAACAAGAGGGTTTTTTATGCATTTTTATAAGATATTTAAAGGTTGGATTTTACATGAAGAACATCGTTGTTAGAAGTGGTTACCAATAGTTGTGATAGTAGTGATTGTGGTAGTAGTTGTTATTGTTGTTATTAGTAGTATCAACACCACTACCACCACTATCACCACCACCATCACCCAACCACCATCACCCTCACCCAACCAACACCCACCACCATCACGAATACCACCACCATCACAATCACCACCAACACCATCACCACCACCACCACTACAATCACCACCACCATCACCACCACTACAATCACCACCACCATCACCACAACATCCTGAGATAAATCATAAAGTGTTACCAATAGACCGTCTCCCAGCCTCGACCTGCGCTACCCTCACAACCCACCTACCACTATTACCACCACCTCCATCACACCTTAACCACCATCTTACCACCACCACCTACCACGACTTAACCACCATCTTACCACCATTATCATTTTTACCACCACCACCACCACCACCTACCACGAGTCAACCACTATTTTACTACCACCACCATCATCCCAGCACCGTTACCACACACCACCTCCTACCACAACTTAACAACTATTTTACTACCACCACCACCACCCTCCTACCACTATCACCACCTCGACCACACCTTAACCACTCCTTTACCACCACCATCACCACCTCCATCACACCTTAACCACCATCATACCACTATCAGCACCACCACCTCCCTCCCATCACCACCACCACCACCACCACCACAACTATCACCACTACCCTCCTACCACGACCATAAACCATCAGGCGGGGTGCCGAGAGCTGGCACTGACAGACTGCAGTTTTATCTCACTTTCACCCTACCACCTTAACGTGTCAGGCCTGGCAGAGACCAAAATCCTCACACTAAAACCTCCACACCCGGGCTGCCCTGCCTCCCCTGTCCCAGGCAGAGACGCGACTGAGAGAAAAGGAAGGAAAGAGAGAGAGAGAGAGAGAGAGAGAGAGAGAGAGAGAGAGAGAGAGAGAGAGAGAGAGAGAGAGAGAGGGGGGGGAATATGACAAAAATAAAAAGTGATAAAGAAAGAGACGGAATGAAAATAAAGAGAAAAAAGAAAGAGAAAAACTAAAAGAAAGAATAAGAAAATAAGAGAATAATAAAGACACAAAAACAGAAAATAAAGAAAATAACAATTTAAATCCACGAGTAATAATACCAAGAACAAAGAAGAATAATTTAGATGGAAAAACACAAAAAACACCAAGAAAATAGAATATTATATACACCCTCATGATATATTATAGGGCGGGTCATAATCTGGTATATATTAAACCTTAAAGATTTTATAATAGAATAATGAATAAGTTTCTACCGAGTTAAATTAGATTGACTTTACATTAGAGAATATACCGCCAACCTCATTACGGGTATACGCTGCTTCATGATATAAAATGATATAAGATTTTGAAACGTATACTCTTGACTATATATTACATCTTATATAAGAAGGTTGGGAAAATTAATACCAAAATTTAGGGAGTCACACACACACACACACACACGCTATAAGAACAGCCCAGTCCCAACCATTGAAAAAATTATCAATAACATGTAATAAACCAGTGTATTCACTCCCAGTAAACACTACTCCTTGCACTGTCACTATGTTGAAATGAACTGTAGTTTGAGCTTTTCCCCATCTAGTTATTATATGTCTTATTTGTGTCACTTATGTCACTTGTATATTATTTGTAATTCGTAACCCATTCCCCAAATATGTAACTGTATATTTTCAGCCTTCTACGCTCTTTCAATAAACCGTTAATTATTACATATTATTATTATTATTAATTAATTAATAACACACACCACACACCACACACCACACACACACACACACACGCACACACACACACACAACACACACCACAATCTGCCACACACACACACACACACACACACACACACACACACACACACACACACGTCCATTATTAGTATCGTAACAACTTTAAATTCATAATAATAATAATAGTTGCCCCTCGTGTAACGAGGATGGTCGGCCCAAGAGCCACCTTGGCGTGAATTTGTTTAAGGTGTAGAAGCTGTCGCCAACACAACAACCACACCCTGAGTTAACGAGCTGCATGACCCCGGAGGGCGATCCGCGAATCGATTAACATCCAGGTTCCCAATTACTGCTGGGAAGACAGAGGCAAATGGCGCAAAGAAAATTGCCCATAGTTTCACCCTACCCGAGGATCGAACCCGAGCCCGCTCGCTTGCGAGGCGAGCATGCTCACTATAACACCACAAGTGTGTACAGTTATCTAATACTATGTTATGTGTCCCATGTTACTCTATGAATAACAAATTTCCAGAAAAAAATGGTGAAGAGTTGTACACTTCTTTTTCTTTTTAAGGAACTAAAGAAGCTTTTTATATTTAATTTCTAGTTGTTTTCACTTGTTACTTTTCCACCTGGTGTACGAGGGAAAAAATTACTCTACATCCTAAAGTATACGAACAACAATTACTTTGTTCTTCTGAAATTGCACCTTTATTACTGTTTTCCTTAAGCTGATGCATCTGGATGAGGTGTGAAAGACAGAGGTCAGTTTTTTTTAATCTATTTTTGGTGTTTATATAATTTTGACTTTGTTTAAGATTGACGGAAACATCTTGAATATCATTGCAATACATAGGAAGTATTTCAGTGCCTTGGTTGTCCTACGTCTTGGTGAAAGATCCCAGCACAGAGATATTAAGTTCAACATCTGTTTGTTGAGGTCCCCTACCGTCTTCTGTTTGTTTGTCGAGACCCCTAGTCATTTATTTCTTGAGGTCCTCGTTTTGTAGCCACGAATCTCCAGATCTCGAGAATGTCAACAGAAAGTCGTGTTTCCCCTTTACTGCCCGAATCCACTAAATAAAACAAAAAATGCGAGAGGAATGTTACTACGCTGGCCCTCACGAATAGTTCCTGAGTCTTTTTCCGTTTTGAGCTTTGGTGAGCGACTTTTTTCCGTGTGTCCTTCCTTGTACAAACGCGTTCTTGAGATGATGACATCCGCCTGCCAGTCACGGTCTGGTTGTTGTGCGTCATGTGGAACGATGACACACTGATGGTCCACGAGGAACGACGCTCTGGTATGCTTGGTATCACACACACACACACACACACACACACACACACACACACACACACACACACACACTCACACACACACACACATGTATACACAGAGATACTGTATATGGTACGTACTGGTATGTAGACGGCTACATCTATTAGGGAGGGTACACACACACACACACACACACACACACACACACACACACACACACACACACACACACACACACACACACACACACACACACACACACACACACACACACACACACACACACACACACACACACACACACACACACACACACTATGGGCACCAGACGACCAGTTGAGGTGCCACCTCACAACTCACCCGCTAACTGCTCACTCTATATCCCTGTCACTCCACATGTGTGTGCTGTTATGTTGTCGCCTCCCCGTGTGTGTGTGTGTGTGTGTGTGTGTGTGTGTGTGTGTGTGTGTGTGTGTGTGTGTGTGTGTGTGTGTGTGTGTGTGTGTGTGTGTGTGTGTGTGTGTGTGTGACCTGAGAGACATTTTTTCTTCAAATTTTCAGTGAGAAATAATACGAGTTATACACAGTTATTATTTTTCTTCACTTTATATCATCACTACATATTACAGGTGGGATTATAATTACGAGAGAATTTGGAAGTTTGGAGAAATGGCCGAATTTATGTCAGTCATTACAGACATATTTATTTGCATATATCATCATATCTTTAAAACAAGTATTACTTTATATAACATGATATACCGTGATATACTCTCGCATATCTGACATACCCTGATATATATTCCTAAACTGTAAAAAAGATCTTTTATAAGTATACTTAAAAAATCTGCAGAGTTCTTGATATTTGTTTTTTCATTAAAAAGGAAAAAATTACATGTAAAAAAATCTGACTAAAAATCTGATTCTTTCAGTAAACTTAATAGCTTATAAATGTCCACGATAAGAAAATTCCCGATTAGTTTTATCCTCAATTGAAGATTTAGAAAAAGTTAAGTTAAATTGTTTATTTTTATCATTAATTCAGACCCACTCCAGGTCAGTAAAAGATTAATTAACAAGTAAGAAAATACCAATAGATAAAAGATAAGCGAATAAATCATAAAATAGGATATAACGTTGAATTAAATCACTAATTATATACCTGTTTCAGTGAATGACCAGGTGTAAATATTTGCATAAGATTGGAAGCATTTCATTGTGGTTCTTCAAATTCTTCATTAATTTGTTTATTCTCTGATTCCATTATATTATTAACCTGTTTTATTGTCGTTTATGATATGAATATTTTTATTTATTGAAACTTTAATGTGTTTACTAATTATTGTTATTCTTAATGTCAAGTATTTTTACGTAGGTTTATTGCTTTCCCATTGTAAAGCCTGTCCAACACACACACACACACACACACACACACACACACACACACACACACACACACACACACACACACACACACACACACACACACACACTAAACTTTTCCCCTCAGCCACACAGGTGATACAACCCTAATATGAACACGCCGCCCGTTGCTAGTTATTACACCTGCATCACCGACTCCCTCGAGAACTTTGGGGACGGGGAAGTGGGGTTACAGAGGGCGTGGGGCGGTGCAAGGGGCTACATGGGGCGGGATGGGTGTCATAGGGCGGGGCGGGGGTAATAAAGCGGGGCGGGGGTCATGGGACGGGGCTGGGTTTATGGGGCGGGGCTGGGTTTATGGGGCGGGGCGGGGGTCATGGGGCGGGGCGGGGGTCATGGAGGAGGGGAGTCTCTTTTTACTTACGGAAGTTCTGTATCTGACCCACCAGGTGAAGGGGCTTACCTGTAGGGGAGAGAAATGAGGATATTAGCGCATAATTAGAGACTGATATGGATTATCCTGGAAAAAAAAGGTATTAATTACTCTGTTTACGTTCTTTGTTGATATTTAACGAGAAATTTACGAGTTTAAATGACCAGGATTTCAAAATGGTTAGTTCAATACCTTTAGTTTCTATAGCAGACAACGAATTAAAAAAAACTCCTATAAAAAAGAATACTGAACTAGATAACGATATTAATTATTTTACTTTCACAACTTATATCAAATGACAACTTTTAGTCTGTACTTTATTTATGTATTTTTTTTTTAAGATATAGAGAATATATTAGGCTGCTGTTGTTACATTGTCAAGGAGAAGCAGGACATCATTAACGTCAACATAATTATACTGACAAGAGGGTTTTCATTAACGTGTTTATTTGATCAATAATGAGGACAAAGATGCATTCTATTCACCCTGGTACGAAAGTTCAAAGGTCAAGGGTCAATAGTAAGCAAGCCAGAGTAGGTGACATGGGCTGTAGATTTATGGACACGAACTCTAAGGTAGATTTTGTATTTTTTTCGTGATGTTTTTGGGGGATTTTTCACGTTTTATTTTCAATTAGAGGAAAGTAATAATAATAATAATAATAATAATAATAATAATAATAATTGACAAAAAATAATATAGAAAATTAGCTTCATGAAATAGAGTCAATTATAATGCCGGAATAAGCAGATAAAATACTATAGGAAGAATTTTACATCACAAGTACATTCAAGATTTTTTTTTCTAATCCCATTCAAAATAGGATTCATATTTACATTGAATCTCATTTGACTATTTTTTTTTCCATGTCACCACGTTGTTGTTGTTGTTGTTTTTTGTTTTATTTGTTTTAGCTGCTGGAGTCATTGTCACTGCCGCATCCGTATGTGCCATTGAAAAATACACTGTAAACAAATTCATTTTTTTTTATTTTTTTTATACACCGAGTGAAAATTCAATGATAAATTATTATTTTTTCTCTCATTACGTATTTGAGTGAATGGTACAGTCAAATTATATTTTTTTCACCAACAAACCTAACCTCATGTGAAAGATACAACGAAAATCGGATCTTTCTCTCCAGCACATACACCAATAATTGAATCGTCTTCACTACATACAACCACAATCGAATCTTTTTCATCAACAACCCTAACCTCAAGTGAAAAATACAACAATCGAGTCTTTTTTACCAAGAACCGCAACTTCGAGTAAAAGATACAACCGCAGACAACCAATTCCTATTTTTTTTTGTCTCTACCAGCCAATAATTCATAGGTTGAATGGAACTCAAAAGAGTTTTCATTGCAATAGCCTCTCAACCAAGAAATGGGTCACGCTCAAAACTTTGGTGTGCTTCATCAGGCGTGAGAGATGTGTGATTACATTCTTGTTCGGGCAGCTGGGGCATATTTGCAGGGGGGGGAGGGGAGGGGGTCAAGTGTGGGAGTAAAAGGATTGTAAATGCTTGGTTATGAGGCCATGGGTAAAATAGTTAGAAGTCAAGGGTCACAGTTGAGAGGTCGTGGGTTATAGTTAAGGGGTGAGAGTTAAGGGGTCATTATATTACGGTCAGAGGTCATAGTTGAGGGGTCAGGGGGTTATTATATTAGAATCAGGGTCCTTATTTTAGCCTTCAGGCTCTTACACCCTTAATGAATGAGTCATGAAGGCAAGCATGAACTACGCATGCTTCCCAGATGGGCGCTGTAAACGCTTTTGTGCTTCACCTTGCACAGGATGACAAGGAGGTGCCCAATAAACTAGTCCCCTCGGGGAAAAATATAAAAATATAATCAGGGTCCTTATTTTAAGGTTCAAGGGTCCTTATTTTAGGGTGAGAGGTCCTTATCTTAGAATCAGGGGTCCTTACTTTAATTTCAAAAACCCAAGTTCATAACCCACATTTACAATTAATGATTCAGGTCAGAAGGGAGATAAATTAAGGTCCAGGGAGACAGGGGCGGTCATTAAAGAGACATTCACCAGCGTCACGCGTCACACCTTGAAAGGGTGACACCTGTGACGGGTATAACATATGTAGAGAGTATGACGTCTTCTGGCTGTCAGATATAGACCACTTGTACGATAGAATGAGAGGAGAGAGAGAGAGAGAGAGAGAGAGAGAGAGAGAGAGAGAGAGAGAGAGAGAGAGAGAGAGAGAGAGAGAGAGAGAGAGAGAGAGAGAGAGAGAGAGACCCGTGTGCGGCATATGGTGGAGAGAGAGAAATGGTGAAGGCGTACGGGGGCAGGTACGGCAGATGGTATTAAGAGGCTTCACGCAGGCAGGTAGGACAGATGGTGGGCAGGTACGGCTTGTAGACACCTGACAGATGGCTTTCGGTTCAACAAACTCGCGATGTAAACACACAGGTAATAAGTGCCCCATCTGGTACGAGGAGCCACCTGTGACCCAGCTGACAGATGATACCTGTTTAGTGGCTGACGACGCCGCCTGGGGGGAAGGGGGGGGAGGGAGGAAATGGTGAACGAGGAGTGGAGGGTCGGAGGAAGGAACGAAAAAAGTAAAGGAGAAGGGAGAAACAAAAGAAAGGAGAAATGAGAAACGAGGCAGAGGGTTGGCAAGCGAACGTTCGTCTGGTTTAGCTTCCTTACAGGTGCAGCGGAATACTTATATTAGCAATGTTTTCCACTTAGCTTAGGTTTCTTACAGCCAACACCTTGCACTTCTAAATGGCAAAGCTTATGTAATTTTCTAAGGTATTATCCCATGAACCAACGCCAGGCACTGCTAACTGCTCGCACTGTCATTATTTTATGTTATGATATTGTCCTATGAACCAACGCACAATGGCGCATATCTTTATATTATTATCCTAAAGTCCCAACATCAGGCACCAAGCGACAGTAATGCCGACATGTACACAAACATCAATTCCTAAGCCTTACATAAATACATATACATCTAACAGTAACATTTACTCAAGATAAAGCCTTCAAGTGTTATCACGAGGTACCCAGACACACGCACGGACAGACACAGATGTTTACGGAAGAGAAGTAGTGTGATAAATGGAGGTAGTAAATCAGGGAGGATGAAGACAGGGGGAGGGTGAGGGGAGTGAGGATGTAGGTGTGAGTGGAAGGGCGTGACGAGTGATTTGTTTGTGTCTCCCCTCCCACCTACCCTCCCACCTACTCGTTTTCTATTTGTTTCTCTCTTTCTCACGTTTCTCTTATTTGTTTTCTCTCTCTCTCCTTATTTATATCTTTTCTTCTGTTCAATTTCTCCGTCATTATTTCTCTCGTTCTCTCTATGTTTTATTCTTCTCTTGACTTTGTATCTATCTGTTTATCTTTATCCATCTCTCTCATTCATTACATCTATCTATCTTTTTACTGATCTATCTAGTCTACACCTCTTCAATAATTCTAATTTAATCGATATGAGAATTACATGTAAGAATTAATCAGCCAGGAACCATTTAGAGAATTTATTCCAAAGGGAAATTGATCAAACTGTATTAATTCTGCTTAAGTAGAATTTTCAAGTGTAGAATTGACGAGTGATTTGGCTGGGAATTTTTAGAGAGAGAGAGAGAGAGAGAGAGAGAGAGAGAGAGAGAGAGAGAGAGAGAGAGAGAGAGAGAGAGAGAGAGAGAGAGAGAGAGAGATTGGACAATTTTAAACGTTGAAAATTTAAAAAAAATAGAAAACAGAGACAAACGAGAATTTTTAAGCCATAGAAAATGATCGGTTGGGATTTTTTTTCAGATAAAAGAAAGAGAAAAATAGAGAAAGAGAGAGAGAGAAAAAGAGAAAATATGTAAATGGCAAAATTGTTCGCTGGGGAAATCAGGGGAATAGGGAAAATTGGCCGTCAGGTACGAAATTGACCCATTGGCATCTCTCTTTTGGACAGTTGCCAGTTTAGCTAATTATCCGATAGGGAATTTTCCCAATGGCAGGGAGGCCGACCTGATGGCCTTCACCCCCCTCCCCCTCAACCCTCGCCACCCCTGCCACACCCCTGCCACCCAACCCACCACTTCCTCTACCACTCCCTGCCATAAGTTTAGGGCACGGAATAGTGGTCAGTAGATAAACTAGGGTTGAAAGTTATAGATGATTCACTAATATGTTTCGTGTTCGGATTCACCTGAAGATTAATTTAGTCTCGTGTTTGGGGCAGGAAATGACCGAGGTGAGGAACAAAACATAACATCTTCGGTCGAGTGTAAATATCTTGGAAGATCTCCAAGAATGAGATGAATTAGTAAGAAGTACGAGTATCTTTATGTTCGTGTGTGTGTGTGTGTGTGTGTGTGTGTGTGTGTGTGTGTGTGTGTGTGTGTGTGTGTGTGTGTGTGTGTGTGTGTGTGTATAATAATAATAATAATAATAATAATAATAATAATAATAATAATAATAATAATAATAATAAAATACCTCTAGTAATAATAATAATAATTAAATACCACTACTAACCATTACTACTACTACCACTACTACTACTACTACTACTGTTAGGTCCAATAATAATAATAATAATAATAATGTTTGCACCAGAGACTTACATTCATCCATACACGATACCACATCACCTCCCACGGGCCATATGAGACACCCTCTGTGAACCCCGCCACAACTCAAGCAATAACCACGATGTAGTGTCACTTAGCACTTTCTGCACGCTTGTGAATTTCCCTCTTTATGAGACAATTATGGGCGACATCCCAGCAACTGTAGCATAAGACGAGCGACCTTAACTCTTCGAGCATCTCCTCTGCTCTTGCTGTTGCTGTCACTTTACACATAAGTGGGTATTTGAAGTGGTTTATTTGTGTAATCTTTTCTGGTTTTGAATCTATGAAGAGGTTGGGTGATGGAGCCAGTGAAGGGTATTCGACACTGCAAATATCCCGGACTGATGTGAGGTGCAGTGATACAGTGATATAGTTTTATTCTGTTAGAGTTTTTACAGTGATACAGTGACACAGTGAAATAGACTCCCAAAACATCGAGGTTAAAGCAGATGATCGTTTCTTGAGAGCTGTGAAAATAGTGAAATCTCTCCCATCCTACCATCTCTCTCTCTCTCTCTCTCTCTCTCTCTCTCTATCTCTCTCTCTCTTTACGAAAAACCTCAAAAATAAGGTAAATGACAGGAAAGAGATTATACACACACACACACACACACACACACACCAGCCTGGTCGTCTTCTCTCAACTCCACCCAACAACGTCAGCTAGAGAAGGTACAGAAAAGGGCCTGCAGAATCATGCTCGGCGCAGAATACTCCGGCTACACCAACGCTCTCTCCACCCTGGAAATGCCATCCCTCAGTGACCTCCACCACCAAGCACTGGAAAGGTTTGGCCGTGGACTACTGCACCACCCTCGCCATCGCCACCTCCTGCCACCTGCAGCCCCCACCCAACTCGCGCAGTCCGCCACTACAACAAAATTCAGCCCATAAGAGCCCGCACCGATAGATATAAGAACAGCACCATCCCATCTATTGTTAAAATAATAAACAACTCCTGATTTATGTACTGTACAGCCCTGTAAATGTATTCAATGCATATTACATCATTATGTCTAAATCAAATGTAAGTCTGTATATTTTCAGCCACCGGCTGCAACTCTATTAATAAACCGTTTAAAAAAACACACACACACACACACTTTTCCTCAACACAACTAACAGACAAGACATGCTAACTGAATCTCTGGTATGCAAGTCGATAATTATCAAAGCTCTGTACACAATTTCACTCAACATTATAAACACACCTAACTTAATATTTCCACCTTAAGAGAAACATTCACCTCACTAGACAATTATATAGAACCTCAGCTCTCATACCGGTCTCATAGACTCTATGAGACCGGTAAAGCTATACTCTATGACAGAGTATAGCTTTACCGTGTATAATCAGTTAAAAAAATTCCAACTTGACATTTTTCCTTTTAGAGACACAATATTGAGCTCAATAAAGTGCCCTTTCCTTACAAAACACTAATCCCTTTTCCCTGACATTATAATGGTGGATAGGTCACCTGCACTAGGTTAAGCCCCGAGTAGTGGTATTTTATTAAAGGAGTTAAATGCTTCATCCAATGTACTAGTTATCTTTGGTGACGTAGAAGTGACAGTGAGTGTTAGAGACTAAACTACTGTAGACTGTTGGGGATGAGGGAGAGAGGGAGTGGAAGGTGGGAGGGAGGGTAGTGAGGGATGGGGAGAGAGAGAGAGAGACAGACAGACAGAAGGCAAGAGGAGAGAACGGAAGAAAAATAGAAATCGAGAGAGTAAATCATTCTGTAAAGTTATATACCGTACATGTATCTATTCGTATATATCACTCAAATGTCACCTATTTGCATATATAATCCCACATATCGAGTATATGATATAAACTATGCCGCTAATTCTTGTCTACCTGGGGATTAACGACCGGAAGATTATGCTTAATAGTACTCAGCTGACAGTGACATGAAAGCCCCGTGTATATATGTAGACAAGACACACATCAGGACCAGCCAGGTAATGACTCCTCCCTCACCTACATGAAAGTGAACGTTATGCTTGTTACCGCCAGACAGAGCTGTAATACATCTCAGCGCCAGACGATCGTAACGGCAGTCTTCTACCAGATATGAGCAACGTGTGAGGTGAGAAGTGTTTACCTTGACAGAGCTGCAAGACTCGTGAACGCCAGACGAACGTACGTCAGCCTTCTACCAGATATGAGCAACGTGTGAGGTGAGAAGTGTTTACCTTGACAGAGCGGCAAGACTCGTGAACGCCAGACGGACGTACGTCAGCCTTCTACCAGATATGAGCAACGTGTGAAGTGAGAAGTGTTTACCTTGACAGAGCGGCAAGACTCGTGAACGCTTAAATATATTCATAGCGTCCGGACAGGTGTCACAACCTGAACATGTTTACTTATGCACGACAAATATGTCTCCGGGAAGGACAGGTGTGCGATTTTTGTGACGTGTTTTCTGTAGCGAAATAGGCCAGTTTTGAGAGAGACAGGTGTGTCAGGAGGCAGCTGTGTATCTGTGAGTGTGAGGGAAAAGATGTTAGTTTGTGAGGAAGGCAGATATGTAGGTGTGGGTATGTGAGACAGGTGTTTTAGAGAGGCGGGTGTGTATGTGTGAGTGTGAGGAAAGCAGGTGTAATTATTGTGAGAGAGGAAGATATGTAAGTGCGAGCGAATTCTGTACGCGAGACAGGTGTGTAGGCTTGAGTTCTTGTGGGAAGCAGGTGTGTATACAGGTATGTAAATATTTGATTGCATTCAAATCCTGTATAAAGTAAGTAGAGTAAAGTCCAGCAGTGTAGCGTGTGTGTGTGTGTGTGTGTGTGTGTGTGTGTGTGTGTGTGTGTGTGTGTGTTTATAGTGTCTGCAATTCAGGATACAAACACACACACTTTGCACACCACACACATACTGTAAACCTAAAACACACACTAAATACCTTGCAAATTCACACTATAAATCCCCTCTAAACATACACACACACACCATACGCGACACCACACATGCACAATATTACCTCATCACACACACACACACACACACACAAGCGGATAATTTCCTAACCTGGTAGAATGCTAACAGCCACCTCCAATGTTGTCTTGTCCCTTGGCTTAACACAATAACCTAAAAGCTAACAAAGACAAGGTATATACTCACCCTCTTCCTCCTCCACTAAAACCTTTTACTGCATAGGAGTTTAGGGAGTCTGGCTCAATATCTACCTATCTGTTCTGTCTATCTGTATATTTGTATAATCTATCTATCTTCTATACTTGTTTATACGTGGGTTTGACTGCTTATACGCACACATACACTCACATTCACTCCTCACACATACTGTAAACCTGAAACATACACTATATATCACTGCAAATACACACTAAACATACCCTCTAAACACACACAAACACACACACACACACACACACACACACACACACACACACAAACACACTATAACATTACACGGAGCCTAAATATTATACCATCAACGAACACGTATCATCAAAAACTTCAGACGACCACAACAACTTGAAGAAATTCCCCCAAATTATCGAAAGTAATTATGGATTCTCAGATTATAGCATTCGCGGATTATCTTACATAGACACGAGAAAGAACACACAAGATATATAACTCCCACAGAATTAACCCTGATTATATGTAATTATACCTCATATCAATAAAAACTACAGGCAATTTTGACCTCCCTTGATTTCTCATAATGTCTCCCACACCCCTATAACTACGTGTAATTGTATCAGTTATAGGGATGTCATTGGTAACAAAAACCAGTGAGTATATAATTTAGGTAAGTATGATCTATCAGTCTCTTATAGTACTGTACCTTATCTATAATTAGGACATAGGAGTAAGTAAAATAATTATGTAAAAAATAAAAGTATGTGGATTATACAAGGTGATGAAGAAGAAGGGAAAGAGAAGGTATGGAAGATGAATAATAATAATAATAATAATAATAATAATAATAATAATAATAATAATAACAATAATAATAATAATAATAATAATAATAATAATAATAATAATAAAAAAGCAACAGTAACAACAACAATAACATAAAAGAGACGAAGATGAAGATAAAAAAAAAGAATATAGAAGAAAACAAAGGAAAAAAAAACAACTAAAATACAACATATAAACACACACAAAAAATAGAATAAACAAGGAAACAAAAACAAAAAACAAAAACAAACAGCAACAATAAAATAACACCTCAAACACTAAACATTCTCCTGTATCTCTCTTCTTCTTCGTCTCTTTAGTAAACACAACACCAAAGAGACGAGGCGATATAGTTTACCCCTCTCTCTTAAAGGGTTTAAATAAGAGAAACAATTTATATTCACAGTTTATGGCACCATGAAACTCCCTCCTCCTAAAGCCTCCATCTACTGCACAGGAAGATGTGTACATAGTTGAAACTTACTTTATTTTATGTTTTGAATGTGTGTGTGTGTGTGTGTGTGTGTGTGTGTGTGTGTGTGTGTGTGTGTGTGTGTGTGTGTGTGTGTGTGTGTGTGTGTGTGTGTGTGTGTATGTGTGTGTGTGTGTTTGTAATTGATAAAATTCATCACAGTATTACTTTCTCATAATACGTAACATTCCCAAAGATCAAGTAACAGGAACACAAACACGGTGCATGTAAGAGAAAAAGTAGCGCCATTAACACCAGAACCAGTAACACCAATAGAATCAAGTAACAGTATAAAAAAATCAATAGAAGGAACAGTAACACCTGTAACACAACGAGAAACACCAACAGTAAGTAACAGTAGCATATGTACTCAGTAACTCCTCAGTACTCGATAACATAGATAACACTTTTAGATATTATCATCATATAAGATAACTTAATGGTCCTTAGGTATGATAATAAACAATATACGTTAATAAATTTCAAATAGCAATAAAATAGGTTATAGCAATATAATTTTACCTAATATAATTCGAATCACTCAAATACTAACCAAAAATAGGCACCATTACCTATTTATTTACCTCAATAGAAAATTAATTAACCCTTAACACAACCAACAACTACCATTAAAAATATCCACACCATTAAATAACGGACGCCATTAACACCTTTAAGGCCCCATCCATTTAAGGTTCTTTTCCCTTTGATAAAAAACAAGTTCTTCGTCCCTAGTAAAGGAAAGGAAAATATTTACATTAAAATAAGAAACACGACCATTACCGCCTCTCTGCCCATCAACTCCACTTAAAACTTGGACAAACATATATACACGAGCCTCATAACATCGAGTTTATGGGGTGATTTGAGGTGGGTGAGGGTGGGTCGGGTGGGTGAGGGTGGGTGAGGGTGGGTGAGGGGGGTGAGTGGAGGTGAGAGTGGAAGTGAGTGGGGGAAGTGAGCGATGTTTGGTGAAGGGTGAAGATGAGTTGATGAAGTTGTCTCTAGGTGGATGAATGTGGATGAAGGCGGATGAGGGAGGCTCCTTCCCCACAGTCACACAGTCACACACGCCGACCGCCTCAGCAGCTGTCGACTATAACTTTCCTCTGAAAGTTTTATTTTAGTCACCTCTGTCACCTCTCCCCCTCCACCTACCTCTTCTCACCTACACCCTGCCACCCATCCCCACCCTGCCACTCCTCCCAACCCCTACCTCCCCTCACCTTGACCCTTTCACCCTGCCTACCCTCCCCTGCCACCCTGCCTACCCTCCCCTGCCACCCTGCCTACCCTCCCCTGCCACTCTGCCTACCCTCCCCTGCCACTGAGCTATAAGCTGGTCGCCGCTGCTGGGATTATTATGATGCTATCCGAGCAAGACCACAACATAAGACATCTGGTGTTAGACCCAGGAAAGAGAGAGAGAGAGAGAGAGAGAGAGAGAGAGAGAGAGAGAGAGAGAGAGAGATAGATACAGAGACTACGAGAGAGGGGGAGAGAGAGACAGATAAAAAGACAGACAGACAGAGACAGAAAAAGAAAGTAGAAAGCATCAGAGAAGAAGAAGAAGACATAGAAAATAAGCACGTAAGGAAGACACCCACAGAGTAATAAAAACAAATTGACATTAAATTCCCTCCCCAGCAGCATGTGTGTGGTGGAGAGTGTCAGGGTCGTCAATGAAATAGACGAAGGCAGGGGATGGATTAAGGAGGATGAGAAGGGGTGAGGGAGGGAAGGAGAGGAAGTGGATGAGAAGTTGGATGAGGGAGAGAGATGGAGGGAAGGAGGATATAAGGAGGGTCAAGAGAGGGAGGAGGAGTGAAGGAAGAAGGAGGGGATGAGAGAAGGAGTAACGACGAGAGAAGGAGAAAGAATCAGAGGGTATAAAGGGTGTGGGAAGGAGAGACGAGAATTGAAGGACGGAGAAGGAAAGATAAGGAAGGAGGAAACGGAAGGAGGGTAAGCAGGAAGGGCACTAAGGGAGGAAAGACGACCACATGAGCGTGACTGTGACTGATCCTCTTCACAGATAATACGGGAAAAAAAATTTGCTTATAAACTCCCGCCACACATGTTGACACCGACCAGAGAGAGAGAGAGAGAGAGAGAGAGAGAGGATACACACACACACACACACACACAATTACCCGCCTGTCTCCAATTATCTCACTCACCAGAAATTCACCCGAAAGAAAAAACTCCTCCAGTCAAAAATAACAAACGTACAGTATATATAGAAGGAGAATTACAATAAATTACATAAGAACTCTTCCCAATTAGCAGTGTTTTGATAATTTAAAAGACTCCCGTGTGTCTAAAATGAAGTAAGAGAAGCGAGTGACGGTCTTTAAGGGATAATGGATATGGTGCATTAAGTCCCCATTGAGGGTAGTGGAACCTGCCTTGGGTGGTTCCCGTGTGACCTATCCATTATCATTTACACACATCTCCACACGACGGCTGCAGGAGCCTAGTCTCTCTCTCTCTCTCTCTCTCTCTCTCTCTCTCTCTCTCTCTCTCTCTCTCTCTCTCTCTCTCTCTCTGTGTCCTTTGATTTAGTCTTCACTCTCATCGCCTCCCTTCCCAATTCATCCTTCTTAATCCTTTTCTTTCCCTTTCCTCTCATTCGTCTTTTTTCTCTCCACTATTCTACTCCTTTATCTTTTTTGGGGGCTCCCACTCCCCTTCCCTCCAAGTCACCCTCTTTACTCTTGTTTTTTCTATATTTCTTCCTCCTTTTCTCCCTTTCTCCTCTTTTCCTCTTTCTGTCCTTTCTCGTTTTCCTTCCTTCTTCCTGCTGGTCATTACCACCTTTCTTTCTCCCCCTCTTCTCTCTTCTTCACTCTCCCTCTCTCCTTCCCATTCTCCCTCCTTTCATTCTCTCCTCACCTTCCCCTCTTTTATTCTCTCTCCTTCCCTTCGTCCCATCCTCTCTCTACCCTCCCTATTATTCACTAACCCTCTCTCCCTCCCTTCCTCTCTCACTCTCCCTCCCTCCCTTCCTCCCTCACTCCAACCTCCCTTCTCCCACATTCTTTCCGGTACCTCCAACATTCAACACCTCTAAAAGCCTTTGAGGACAAAAATACTCATTCTTGAAGCAACTTGTGAAATATACAATGTCAGGCAAGTTATACCATCATCCCGTGAGTTAGTGATTCGGCCACTCTTTCTCTGCTATTTCCTCTCTCTCTCTCTCTCTCTCTCTCTCTCTCTCTCTCTCTCTCTCTCTCTCTCTCTCTCTCTCTCTCTCTCTCTCTCTCTCTCTCTCTCAACATATCAGATTTTATCTCTCTCTCAACTCTCACTCATTCCCTTACCTACTCTCACTTAGTCATTCCTTTCTCTTATCAGGTCCCACTTTCTCTCCGCGTTCATTACTTCCTATCCTTCTCTTACTAAATCCCTCCCTCTCCCATCCCTCCCTTTTCCCCCCCTCCCTTCCTCCCTCTCTATTTCTCTCCATTCTCACTCTTTCCTCTCACTAATTGTCTTCCTTTATTTGGTAATTGTCTCACTTTCCTCAGCCATTCTCTCCCTCATCTCACTAATTCTCTCTCTCTCTCCCCACATCTTAATTTCATCCCTGCTTTCACTAAATTTCCCCTTTCACCTTTCAGCTTATCTCTCTCTCTCTCTCTCTCTCTCTCTCTCTCTCTCTCTCTCTCTCTCTCTCTCTCTCTCTCTCTCTCTCTTCTCTCTCTCTTTCTCTCACTAATTACTTCCACCCACTCTTTTATTATTTCCCTCCTCCTACTTCATCAATTCCCTCCTTCCTCTCCTATATTTTCCTTTCCTTTCTTTCACTAAACTCTCTCGTCCACCATTTATCAATTATTTCCTTCCTCTCACTTTTCATTTCTCTTCCTTCTCTCGTTATTTAATTTTCCTCCCAATGAAATAATTTATTAATTCTCTTCTTCTTCCTCCTCTCGCTAATTACTACTCTCCTCTTATTAAATTTTCTCCTTCCTTTAACTAATTTCTACTTTACTCTCTCTCTCTCTCTCTCTCTCTCTCTCTCTCTCTCTCTCTCTCTCTCTCTCTCTCTCTCTCCTCTCCTACCTCTCTCTCCCTCTCTCTCTCTCTCTCTCTCCCCCTCTCTCCCCCCCTCTCTCTCTCTCTCTCTCCCTCTCTCTCCCCCCCTCTCTCTCTCTCTCTAATTCTCATCTCACAGTATTAATTGCTCCCTCTGGCGTCCACACTATAATGTAATAGAATTTTATGAGACACTTAAAGTATTATTTAGACGATTTCTTCAACAGGTTAATGGGCTGGATGGCTTTAAGTGACGCAGTGTTGGAAAATGTGTACAAATGTCGTAGTTTTATAGAACTTTAAATATGTTTGGTGTGAAAGACAAATGGAGAGATAGATAGATAGAAAGAAAGATAGACACGCCGATAGATAGACAGAATGACAGACAGATTGATAGATAGAAGAAAAAAGTAAAAAAAAAATATGTAGATTGATAAAAACGAAAGAACGAAAGAGACACGGAGAGAAATAACAAACCGGCATGAGAAACATAGTAAGAAGAAGAAGAAACTTACTGCTTTGTGTTGAACCGGTTGGGTACACACACGCTTTCTATGTTGTATTCCTAAAGATATAAATGCCGTACATGTATTTGGTGCGCGTTAGGTGAGGGGATAAAGCAGACAGTTTGTAAGGTCAGTCAATCAGCAAGTTAGTCACTCAGTCAATCAACCAGTTAATAAGTCAATCATTCAACCAGTCAGTCAATCACTCCGTCAGTTTACCACTCAATCAACCAGTCAGTTTCTCAGTCAATTAGTCAGTCAGTCAGTCAGTCAGTCAGTCAATCACTCAGTCGACCATTCAATCAACCAGTCAGTATCTCAGTCAAATAAACCAATTCATTACACAGGTGAGGAAGGTCGCAGGGAAACACATGCCAACGAAGGGTCACTATCACCTGCAACTACACACTCAAACTACGCCTTGATAATCACGTTAGTTTACACGCTAGTTGCAACACCCGATGCTCCCGGCCAACAACTTGCTAACAAGCTCTCTGAAGGGAGATACAGAGAGAGAGAGAGAGAGAGAGATATCAAGGTGTGAGACTAGGAGGGATGAGGAAGGGAAGCTGAATAGACGGGCATCAAAGGAGCATGGATGAATCTCTCTCTCTCTCTCTCTCTCTCTCTCTCTCTCTCTCTCTCTCTCTCTCTCTCTCTCTCTCTCTCTCTCTCTCTCTCTCTCTCTATGTTCCCCATCAATTAGTCTATTATTCATTCTATGTGCTGCTATATTAATCATCTATCTCGTCAACACTCATAAGGTCCATGCACACACACACACACACACACACACACACACACACACACACACACACACACACACACACACACACACACACACACACATAAACTGTTGGTGCCAGTATTGTCATAAACACGAGACCCACAATTTCTCCCTCTCTCGACCACAACTAACGCTCACAGCTCATTATTATATTAAATGAAGTAAACTGGCGAACAATTATGAAATGGTGTCAGATAATTAATAATTCACAATTCATCTCTTACACTTTAATCTATCTATCTATCCCTTGCCTATCAAAATAACTAATTGAGTAATTTATTATATTTTTTTGGCCCGAGGTTAGTCAGACGAGAACTGAGTTTTGCTGTTTTGACTGATGGATTATTTTCTCGCGTGAGGGATGAGGGTTTTTGTTTTATTTACAGGAGCGGCCTAACGTCATTTATTGATCATGTTTGGTATGTGATATTCAGGTCATCTTTCAAACCCTCATAGAGAATACATACATACATATACATACCTTTATATGTGCAGTATGTATTAATGTAGACTATGTACACACACACACACACACACACACACACACACACACACACAGTAAAGAAAACTCCACGTAAAAAAAAACCAAGAGTTGAAATCGCTTTAAAGTTATGCATTCATAAAGTGTGGTTCACGGTGTGCTATTATCCATTCTGGCAGGAGTGTTGTCCATTAGGGCTAGTACCTGTGCCCACACCGTTTAAAGGCCCACTAACGTCCTGGTCCATTAGTAAGACACTGGCTTTAACTCTTAGCGTATCGTGCTTTACCTTACCGCATTACTCCCTTACCACGAGTCATATAATCTCTCACACAACCTGTTAAGTTGTGACTAAATATGATATGAGATAAACAAACTTTTTTTTCAGTGGGGGGGTGGGGGAGAATATATTTCAAGGTATTAGGTGCATTGTGAGAAATATATCCAAGATAGTATCATTGTTTCTCAAGATACCTAAGATATATACATCCATTTTATGACATATATATTTCAGTTGTTTTCAAATTTATCACCGAATATTTATCTGAACTTATGATATAATATTATTTATTTCCTTCTAAGAGTTGCTACCTTGTCTGGCTTTGTGCTGTGAAGCCTGAGTGTGCTATGAGAACAAGGCATATTTACCTTATTGAATAAATGACTAGAGGCTCAAAGCGAGGGGAGGGGAGGGTTGAGAGGGGTTAGGAGAGGGTGGAGAGGGTTGGGAGGGGGATGGGAGGGTGGAGAGGGTTGGGAGGGGGATGGGGGAATGTGGGTAGAGAACACAAGTCAGTGAATGTGTTTTTAATTGGAACTTTTATTGGCACGACATTTCCTGGAGTGGAGTTTAGCAGTCGGTTCCCGTGCCTGACTCGTTAATTGGCCTGACTCATGTAATGGTTGTCATAACGCTAAAATATTTATCTTGACCTGGCTTTATTTGTGCTCTCTCTCTCTCTCTCTCTCTCTCTCTCTCTCTCTCTCTCTCTCTCTCTCTCTCTCTCTTGTCGCTTAAGTACGCAGTGTCTGTATACTTGCTGCTGTCATGACATTTTTTGTACGTGTACGTATGTGTGTGTGTAATACATACATACATACATACATACATACATACATAAATACATACTGTACATACATACATACATACATACATACATACATACATCTCCTATTTTTTTGCTAGGCCCAGGGAGACATTATGTTAAACTGTGGAACAAACGGCGATGTGCTCCCCCCCCCTCCCCCCGGCACGCTCCATTTACTGCCACCTCATGTAAATTCCACCCTAACCGCTTTGTTGACTCCCATTCCAAATTGCGCATATTTTTTTTTTCGTTTTAGTGTTGGTTTTTTTATGCGCATTTTGACTACGAAACAAAGAAACTAAAAAAAAAATCCTTGGAGAAAAATTATATAAAACTATATTCAGTAATTTGTCATTTTTCTGTTCATTAATAGTTTGTATTTATTATAAAACTGGGTAATAAAATTTTGAGATTGATGTATTTTTTTCTTTCAGTCACTAAAAATCCTAAAAGAAAAAAGTATTTGGAAATATTTTGGGACTTAAAAAAAAAATCTAGGATCTATATTGAACTATTGGTTAATAAAAAATCTAATTATCGCCATTTTATTTTTTACACGAGAAAAAAAAAGGATTATTTTGTAGAAGTTTCGGAAAAATTTATTTTTAGTAATTTCTCCTCTCCTTTCCTTACCCCCTCCTTCCTCCCCTCCACTACCCTCACACCCCTCCTCCATATCCTCTATCACCTTCAAACCCTCCCTCCCTTACCTACAAATCCCCCTTCTCTCCCCTCCCCTCCTCACCCTCACACCCCCACCTCCCCTTACACCCCTCCCTTCCGTCCCCTCCCCTCCCACCCCTCCTCCCGCCCCTCCCACACCCTCTTCCATCACCCGATAACCCACGAAATTCATTCCCCAAGCAGACGATAACGCGAGGTATAGGAAAGACGGGCACCAGGTAAGTCGCCCTCCTGCGGATTATATAACAGGTACGGCTCAGGTGCTTGAGACACACACACACACACACACACACACACACACACACACACACACACACACACACACACACACACACACACACTAATTACCAGGTCCCTTATTCTAGGCCAAAGGATACAGCAATTATACAGGAGGTAATAACTAGCTCTGCCTTACATGCTGTTAAGGGGGAGATACTATTATCTAGTCTAGGGTAATTGACAAGTAAATCTCCTTTATGAATGGGGGCGTTGTGAGGGATCTGCTGTGAGTGAACGTAAATCTTGAAGGAGAGAGAGAGAGAGAGAGAGAGAGCAACTGTGGAAAGGCAAAATGAGAAATAGTGACGAAATGAGAATGAGAGAGAATTAGATAGAATGATAGATAGAAAATGAGATCAAGTAAGATATACAAGATGAACAGTAAAAGGATAAAGAAATTAGAAAATAAATATAAAGGAAGAATAATAAAATAGACAGAGAATTATAAAGGAGTAAAAGATAAAGATGATAGGGATAGAAGCCCCATGACGACTTAATGTAGGTGACAAGAAGTGCCTTGGGGAACCTCACCTTACAATGATAACTAATTATATGTCGTCTTCTTCAGGTCGTGGCCACACATCTCTTGAAGCAACCTACAGATGGTGGTGAGGGGAGGGGATGGTGGTGAGGGGAGAGGGTGGTGGTGAGGGGAGAGGGTGGTGGTGAGGGGAAGGGATGGTGGTGAGGGGAGGGAGGGATGGTGGTGAGGGAGGGATGGTGGTGAGGGGAGGGGATGGTGGTGAGGGGAGAGGGTGGTGGTGAGGGGAGGAAGGAAATGGTGATGAGGGGAAGGAAGGGATGGTGGTGAGGTGAGGGGATAGTGGTCTCCTAAATTCAATTATCTCATGAGACATACTCTGGTAATGAATTTTCCACCCAGGTAAAGACAGCTCTCATTTAACTCGTAATTGGCCATTTAGTCGTGATTCTGTCTGTCTGTCTGTCTGTCTGTTTGCCTGTCTGTGTGTCGTAGATATGAGCATTAATGACGCCCCTGTTGTTTGAGGTCACTTAACTCCTTCCGTTCTGGAGCTATGGGTAAAACAGACAGAAAGACAAAACAAACAGACACACTCTATTATTAACACTATAGATACGTGTATAAAGATAGAAAATAGGAAATAAAAATATGTGTCATGTTTCTTGACTTTGAATATGATATCTGATGATTTTTTCTTTGAGTTTTGATTAGAAATTTGATGAATAAGACTGAGAATGGTAAAAGAAAATGGTAATTATCGAAGACATTATGACGGTCGATGTTTACTTATTATTTAGCGACATTTTTTTCTATAAAGTTTATAATAGAAATGATGTTATACTTCCATAGTGCAGGGAAAGAAAAACCTAACCTAACCTAACCTAACCTAACCTAACCTAACCTAACCTAACCTAACCTAACCTAACCTAACCTAACCTAACCTAACCTAACCTAAAATTACACCCAAATCCTTTCCCAAGGCGGATTATAATTTATATTTGTCATGAATTGAGTTAATGCCTGTAAAAAGAAAATTATTATGAGCGAGATCATTTTACATCCAGTGAAAACGAATATGAAGATTAGGAAATGTATGCAAATGAAGCTTATATTAATTATTCAACATACATCATAGTACACTTTTGCCGAGTGTCATTCAATTTCAATTTTATTTTAAGTAATTTATAGAATAATTTGGAGTCATTACCGATGCACTTAAATCATTATTCTTGATGGTGTTTTGGAGTTAAGTGAATTAAAATTTACTTCAGGGAGAGTCTTGTCGCTGTGCCTCTACACGGGGAAGATATCACAAGCTTTTTAATAATGGATTATATATCAGAGTGACCTTTTATAACTAGACATTATATATCGCTCAAGTCTCGTCATAACAGAGTATATTCTAGTGAATTGGTTTATTTTATATACGAGTTATATACCACAAACTAACAATTATCACGACTCAAAACCACCACCACTACCACCAACCACCAACCACCACCACTACCACTACAAACTAACAATTATCACGACTCAACCACCACTACCACCACCACCCACCACTACCACCACTACCACCACCACCCACCACTACCACCACTACCACCACCACCCACCACTACCACCACTACCACCAACCAGCATTAACCAGCACACAATACCTAATAGTAACAAAGAGACACAAACGTAAGCAGAAACCTTTTGAGTCGCTATTCATCAGTGGAGGTGAAGCGGTGAATCTTCTGGCAACCTTCCGTAGAGAGAAGATGGGACGATCAGGCAGAAACAGTTGTGTTAAGCTGAGTGAAGCTGCTTTGTTGAGAGGCTTCGACTAATCGTCTTTTCTCTCCTCTCTGTGTGTCTAGTACTCCTCCCCCCCACCCTCTGTACTCCTTCCTTCTACTCCTCCTTCTCCTCCTTCTTTCTCTCTCACTCCTTACTCATTTTCATCCTGCTATCCCAATTTCTTCCTTCTTTTTTTTCTTTCCTTCTTTTGCATCTATTCCTCTTTCTACTCTTCATCCATTTTCCCTCTTTCCCTTTCGTTCCTTCATCCATCTATTCCATCCATTCCACATTCCCCCTTCCTTTCCTTCCTTCTTCCTCACTCATCCCACCCTCTACCCTTCTCTCTAGCTCCCCTTTCCATCTTCATCTTTCACTTTCTTCCCTCCATCTCGTCCGGCCATTCACCTTTCCCTCCCTCCCTCCTTTCCTTCCCTTCCCTTTCCCTCGTTCCGTCCCACCTCCGCCCGTCCTTCCATTACCCAACACGTGATGTAATATATAGGAGGTGGTCAGCGAGGCGACGCAGTAGACTACAGGTGGGGCTTTGGGGGTCTCTGCTGTGAAAGATTTATATGTTGTTTTTAGACCCTATCTCTCTCTCTCTCTCTCTCTCTCTCTCTCTCTCTCTCTCTCTCTCTCTCTCTCTCTATTGTGCAATGCTCCTTCACCCCTCTCTGTTGCACAGTGCCCCTTCACTTCTCTCCTGCACAGTGCCCCCCCTCCCCTCTCTCTCCCTCTCTGCTGTATAATGCCCCTTCACTTCTCTTATATCTTCACTTATATCTTGAGTAACTTGTAACAAAGTTTTTTATGCGCACACACACACACACACACACACACACACACACACACACACACACACACACACACACACACACACACACACACACACACGCTAGGAATAATGTATACGTTAACCTTTCCCTGTACAAAGAACCAGAGAGAGAGAGAGAGAGATGGAGATAGAAACAAAGAACAAAGGGAGGTAAAGAAAAAGAAAGAAAGCAGGTAAAATTAAGTAGAGATATAAACAACAGCCAGAAAGAAAGGAAAGAGAACAAGACAATTTTTAACTTTCTCTTTCCACCTGTTTAATTCTTTATCTCTTTCATACTCTCTTCTATTCTCTCACTCTCTCACACAATCTCTCTTTCCATTCGTTTATTTTTTATCTTTCTCACACGCACACACACTCTCTCTCTGTCTCTCTCTCTCTCTCTCTACTTTGGTCAATAGAACCCAGGTGGGGCTAGGACACACGGGTGAAAGCAAAAGACGTTACCTGTGTATTATTAATGTGGGGTCTGTCTCCCCGCACACCTGTGTTGGGGAAGAAAGAGACTGAGAGAGAAACAGATGTAGAGATAGATTAAATGAGATAAGAAAGGCACAGAAGGGGAAGAGAAAGATAGAAATTTAGAAATAAGGAGAGAGAGAGAGAGAGAGAGAGAGAGAGAGAGAGAGAGAGAGAGAGAGAGAGAGAGTAAAAGACTGCCTTGTACGGATGTCATTAGGCTTTTAAGCTTTAGTTTTGACCAGTCGACTGACCCTAATTGAGTAAGGTGTAATAACTATAACATGCGTTCTTTGTTTACTTACGACCAGACGAAGGTAATTCATACTTTTTTCCACAGCTCTGAATCTAACCAAACCTAACCTAACCAACCATGTATTATTATTATTATTATTATTATTATTATTATTATTATTATTATTATTATTATTATTACTTAGCACGGTGTTATGTGAAGGACTAAGGGTGACTATGGTATTAATATTCGCACTAACAGGGATACCTCCACGGGTGTCGTCTTGTCGTGATGCCTTTGTGAAATAAACAATGTGGCGGGGGCGTCCTTAATGGCCTGGGGTAATGTCGTGTGTCATACCTTGGCTTTTTTTTTTAGTTTTAAATTAATGGTCCCCGGTTGGTAATGGTGTGAGGCAATGGCGTTGTCATGGGGAAGTTTTGCTAATGGAGTGATTTTAAGTGGCATCTTCAGGGCTTTGATGTCATGAAGTGATGGCTGCTGTTTGGTAATAGTGGCGCCATGAAGATATTTTATCGATGGAGTAAAGTAATTTTAAATTGCCGGTTTTATAGGCTTGGTTTTATAGATTAGTGGTGTTAACACCATAGTGCTGCGTCATTATTGTGTGGTGAGGTAATAATGGTGTCGTGAGCTTCTGTTAATATTAGTGTTATTCCAGAGATCTGTACTGAAGTGTGAACTAGTGGCCTCCGGTTAATGGCCCAGCAGGTGTAGTGTGACGCAACACTTGTTTTACGTAACACTTGTACTTTGTTTATCGAAATAAATGTATCTCAGCGACACGTATTTTAGCGACACGTCGTCCTGGGAAGGTCAGTGCTAGTGGGACACACCCAAACATTTAAGACCTTGAAATTGAAAGCGTTTATTTAGCTTGATAATTAAAAATTGAAATTGTACACCAGCAAGTAAGATACACACGACTGAGCCTTTTGAGAGCTGCAACTCTTGCCAAGTCACCGAGGACATACACAGTTCTCTGGTGGAGAAGCATAGAGCATAAACAAATTATTAGTTTATATAACAGGCAGAGTCTGAATACAGTAGGAACACAAGTGTTTTTCCTCTTGTATAACCTCGTCTTGTACTGTACATACTGTGGTGACGTTAATTCTGTCACAGAGGTGTTGGCACGATCACCTTACTGAATTCTATGGGATTATAGTCTTGGTATGGTTCTCCAAATGTATTTAAGTTAGCAAGTAAAATGACAAATTAATCAGTAGACAGGTAGCAAACACACATACACACACACACATACATTATATATATATATATATATATATATATATATATATATATATATATATATATATATATATATATATATATATATATATATATATATATATATATATTGTGGGTTGATAAAAGCGCCTCGCTTTATGAATTAATCTTTCTGGGAACGCTAAATTAAAAGCCATAACAACGTTAAATGTATTTTAGCTTTCCATAAAAAAAAAACATTAGTGGATTAAATTTTTATTTATTTTACGTTATTTTTATCATAACTTTTTGTGTTAGAGTCACGGTTAATGCGTTTTGATGAGCGGATCTCATTTTCAAGTTAATAAGGACATCAAATCGAAATTTTTTCTCACTTTTACGTGAAAAATATTCAGCACCGTTCCACAGCCATCGTGCACACGTGAAGTATATCCCGCACATACTGCCCGTCCCCAGTCTTACGTGATGTATACAGTCAGAAACTAAACACTGTAAACACCTTTACACGCTATGAAGTCTTATGGTTATGTGGAATATATTGAACTCGGTCTCGTCATCATCTTTGTCGCTTGAAATAGAATTCTCTTTTATCATCATCATCATCAACGCTTACAACATATACAACTCTCTTCCTCACACTGATTTTCGCGTGGATTATATTCAACACTACTATGTCGCCTTTACATTGGTGTGAAATATATCCATCTCAATTCTACAAATCTTCACTCTCAGGCGATATATATATTCCTCCGAGTTTGTGACAGGCGAGACAGCAGAGAAATAACATTGTCAGGAGATTTACGTTTATTCTAATATTATTTTACACTCAAGAAACCTCGAAACCTCACCTGGAATAAACTGTTTCTCCAGGTGCCTCAGGTAAACACAAGGTGAACACAAGTGAACATAAAATACAGGTAAAGAAATTTATAATCTAGTGAAGGTATTATAATGGTGATGGTATTAATGTGATATAATATATATATATATATATATATATATATATATATATATATATATATATATATATATATATATATATATATATATATATATATATATATATATATCAGGTATAGTAACAATAACACAGGTACAGGTATACGTATAGAGTAAAATTTTAGTAATTCTCACATGTTGATGGTGCTATAATGTTAGTGTCTTAATTAACATAGCTAAGACTTGAAATAAACTTAATATACCTAATTAGTATATGTATGTATACCTGTAATATTTAGGTAGAGTAGCTAATATCTATTGAAAAGCTTAGGTTTAAAGTACAGGTAGACTAGACTTTGTACATAAATTCAATCCCTTTACTCAGGTATATTTAGAAACGGACTTAAAAATTCTACCCAAACGAGTCAAGTTAAAAGAATTTCCATATTATGACAATAGCATAAAAGATGTTACCTTTTGATGCGATAGGAAAATCAGAAGACAAAGCGAAAGGAACTCGAGACACAATCTCGTTTGGGACGAAGACAGTGTCATAGGTCGCGCTGAGAGAGAGTGATCGCTACTAATGAGCATTTAGCGCACGGGAGCAGAACGTCGTAAATCCCGTAGTCTTTTCCCGAGGAGATGAACCCTATTGTCTCGCCTCCCTAAACTCTCAATCTCAATCGCTGTTTGAAGAGAAGGAGGAGGGTGGGGGGAGGAGGAGGACTGGACAGGAGGAGGGGGAGGAGGAGGAAGGAAGGGGAAAGGAAGGGAGGGAGGAGGAGGAGTGGACAGGAGGAGGGAGGAGGAGGGAGGAAGGAAGGGGAGGGAGGAGGAGGGAGTGGACAGGAGGGAGGGAGGAGGGAGGAAGGAAGGGGAAAGGAAGAAAGAGGAGGGGGTAGGGGAGGAGGGGGAGGGGAGGAGGAGGAAGGAAGGGGGGAAAGGAAGAAGAAAGAGGAGTATAGCAAAGCCACCTCTTCCCACCCACCCGCTGGAGAAGAGAAGGACTGACGATACGATAAAAAACAAACAAAAAATAATAATAGAAATCTCTAAATTTTCTCTTCTCGTTTCCACAGACCGGATTTATACCTTCGACGGACGAGAGAAGAAGAAGAATAAAAGAAGAATATCTTTTCATGTCATGGCTAAAATTCGGGGAGGAGGAGGATAAGGGAAGAGGAAGCCCCCTCCCCAGAAGCAGGAGATGAAGTGGATGTTTTCATTTGCCAGTAACAACATCAGGTCCAATTCTCTCTTCCCCGAGTGGCATCTTTATGGTCATAGCGGAAGGAAGAAAACGGAAATAAAAAGGTATTTTATTTTATTGTTATTTATCTGGTTGATGTGAGACAACGCATTTGTTTACATGGATTGTGTGTGTGTGTGTGTGTGTGTGTGTGTGTGTGTGTGTGTGTGTGTTATTTGTGTGTGTGTGTGTGTGTGTGTGTGTGTGTGTGTGTGTGTGTGTGTGTGTGTGTGTGTGTGTGTGTGTGTGCTGTTGGAATGATGAAGGGGAGATAAGTGTGTATGTGTGTGGCAGGTGTATGTACAGAGAGGAGGGAAGAGGGTAAGTGTGTGTTTAGGGAAGGAGTGGGGAGGATGAGTGCATTTGAGTGTATGTGTGGTGTGAGGTGTGTACATTGGAGGAGGGTGGAAGAGGAGAGGTATGCGAGTGTATGTGTGGGAGGGTATGTTGATGTATGAATGTATGTATGTATGTGTGTGGGAAGGTGTGTTGATATATGAATGTGTGTGTGTGTGTAGAGCGATGTTCCTTAGGCTACGGGTATTTATGTATGAGTATGTAGGTGTGTGTGTATGTGTGTTCGAACGTGTGTGTGTGTAGAGAGAGAGAGAGGTGAATGCTTGTTTAGAAGTGTCTAGATGGGAGCCTCGTTCTTTTAATCCAGATAATATTTTATCACTTGTCAATAGAGGATCCCAAAGGAACACTCGATATCATTACCAGTGTGAATCAACCTTGCAACAAAATCCGACTGTAATTCCCATGTCGATTCAATACTGAACTGAGTGACGTCGAATGCTAGCTGGAAGAGTCAATTAACACTCGTAATCAATTTATTCATTAACTGACATTACACTTGACAGTTTTCATAATCCCTTCTCTCATATAAAATATTAAGAAGCTTGATATATACTTATTAATAAACGTAATAACCATGATAAGTATATTTCTCCAGGTATTAAACTATTTTTTTTGTGTATATACCGAGATGTCACTAGTTATAGGATACACGCTCAAAGGGTACGTGGGTGTTTTTTGTACATATTATACAATCATGGTTTTATTGGTATCAGTAATCGAATTTTTTTGTCTCTCTTTCTCCCTGTCTATCTTTTTAATCATTTATTGTTCGTCTGACTATTTATGTCTGTCAGTTTGTCCTTCGGTATGTCCGTGTCTCTGATTCTTTAGCATACACCAGTTATTCCGCCCTTTAGGTAAGTTATAATTCACTCCAAGGTTTATTTCGCCATTGGTAAGTTCATCCAATAGTATACTCAATTATTACTAAGTGTTCAAGGGGTAATGTACAAGGGGGAGTGTACAAGGGGAGCATACAAGGGGAGCATACAAGGGGTAGTGTACAAGGGGTAGTGTACAAGGGGGAGTGTACAAGGGGGTGGTGTACAAGGGGGAGTGTACAAGGGGGAGTGTACAAGGGCATACAAGGGGAGCATACAAGGGGAGTGTACAGGGGGGTGTACAAGGGGAGCATACAAGGGGGCATACAAGGGGAGTGTACAAGGGTAGTGTACAAGAGGTGGAACTCAATCTAATAAAAATCGGGAATCAGAAGCGTGAGCATTGAGTGGGTGAAGAAGTTATAAAATATGGCCTCATAATTACTACCGTCTCCTCCCTGTTCCGATTTAATGTGGGAAAGTCTAATGCTGCCAGTCTGAAGAACCTTGAGTGTACTTTTACGATCTTCATGTTAATGTGAGTAAATAGAACCTTTATGTATGTAAGTGTGTGTGTGTGTGTGTGTGTGTGTGTGTGTGTGTGTGTGTGTGTGTGTGTGTGTGTGTGTGTGTGTGTGTGTGTGTGTGTGTGTGTGTGTGTGTGTGTGTGTGTGTGTGTGTGTGTGTGTGTGTGTGTTGACGAACCAGTACATCTAACACGCCTGTGTGAATATTTGCCCACGTATGTTTGTTCCCGAGTCCCTGTGTGTTTGTACATGGGGTTTTGCTTGTGTTTGCTCTCCAGATTAGCTGATCAGACACTTGTAATCATGAAACAGGGAAGCCAGGGAGGGGAAACAGAAGTAGAGGGAGGGACAGGAAGGAGAGAGGGAGGAATAGGAAGGAGGGAGGAAGGAGAGAGGAGAGAGAAAAGGAGAGAGAGAGCAGGAGAATACACCGCCCTTAGTGAAGTTGTAATGAGATTATACTGGGGTGGAGGCTAAGTACAGGTAGGGAGGGGTGAGGAGTGAGGGGGAGAGAGAGAACGAAAGAGGGAGAAAGAGTGAGGGGAGAAGATGAGAGCAGGTGCGGTGAGGAAAAATAACACTTGTGGCGTGTTTGGGTGTGAAGGGAGGGGAAGGGGAAAGTAGGGAGAAAGGAAGGGAGAAGGGTAAAAGCAATAGATAGATAGATAGATAGATAGATAGGAAGGACTTGTGTTTATGGAACTGTATCAAAGTGACGCTCTCTCTCTCTCTCTCTCTCTCTCTCTCTCTCTCTCTCTCTCGTTACATTCCTTGAGACGCCGAATACAGTCTTTAATAACCCTCCACATCCACCCATACATACACGCACACACTCTCTCCACTTTCACACACACACTCACTCCACTTCCCTTACACACACACACACACACACACACACACACACACACACACACACACTTTCTCTCCCCTGCCTCTATTCGACTTATAAGTGTGTGTGAGTGAGTTTGTGCGTGTGTAAGGGAAGTGAGTGAGTGTGTGTGTGTGTGTGTGTGTGTGTGTTAGGGACGTTCACACACACACCCTCTCGCTATCAATACTTCCTCCCACGCACACCCACCTATGCCTTTAAAAGCATTCACCTGTTCTCCCACGTTCTCTTGTGTTCTTGTACGTTCTCTTGTTTCCTCCCACGTTCTCTTGTGTTCTCCTACGTTCTCTTGTGTCCTCCTACGTTCTCCTTACCTTCCATACCCTCTCCCACATTCCCCCTTCCCTATACACACCCACTTACTACTTCTCCACCACCCACCCACAACCCCTTACTACCCTTCCACCACCCATCCATCTCATCCCACACCCCACTACCATCCCTTACCCCCACCCTATTCTTCTCCTCCCCCACCTCCTACCCCTCCCACATCCCCCCTCCTCCACACCATCTATATCCTCCACGCTCCTCATTTTCTCTCTTTTTTTTTGCCCCTCACAGTCACAATTGTTCCGACGCTCCCAAAGAGGTTTTTTTACCCTCTCAGGATCTACTCGTTGTCCGTCTCTTGTATACCAATGGACTCACACATCTGAATCCGGGAGAAGCGGTGACCAGTGAGCCGGTGTTTTTTTTTCCTAGTATATGACTGTCACATTTTCCTATTTCTTGTTTTTTCTGTTTGTTTTTTTAACCACTGACTCTTTTATTTTATTTTTTTTTAGTTTTTTTATTTGTTTTATTCACTTGGTTTGAGTCCATGGTTTTAATAAGTAAACATAGATGTAATTTCATTGATTAATTAATATACCGTCTGTTTATTATGAAGCTTCCCTCAGTGCTCGGGGTGGCTGGGATGGAGTTGTTGTTATAATGTTATTACTGCGCCTCAACAACTAAGGTCTTTAAACGCGTAACTAGGTTAGTAATTCACTAGACCAACAACATTACAAAAAAAATATGGAGGAGGAGGAGGAGGAGGATGTCTTGGTTCATTATATACTGAGTAGGAATGGTTCAAGTTGCTGAGCACTCTTGGGTGTCTTAGAAGAATGTCCCTGCCTCCCTTCCCTCCCTGGACACTATAAGTTGGAGGTAGGGAGGGGGGCAGGGAGCAGGCAGGGAGGGAAGCAGAGAGCAGGCAGGGAGGGAAGGAGGCAGGGAGCAGGCAGGGAGGGAAGCAGGGAGCAGGCAGGGAGGGAAGGAGGCAGGGAGCAGGCAGGGAGGGAAGCAGTGAGCAGGCAGGGAGGGAAGGAGGCAGGGAGCAGGCAGGGAGGGAAGCAGGGAGCAGCCAGGGAGGCAAGGAGGAAAGGAGGCAAGGGTATTTTTCTGGAACACCCTACATATGCATCTGCCACCCACATGAGTTGAGAGCCACACCCAGCAGTACTTAATCTCACTGAGTGGTTAGCATCGCTTCAACTAATGTAAGAAAAGCTTTAGAAGAGTAAACATAATATACATACAGTACTATATAATATTTGTGTTTGTGTACTGTATATGTGCGGGTATATTCATGTTGTTTGCATATGCTGCTGTGTTTGAGTACGTGTGTATGTGTGTGTCTGTGTGTGTGTGTGAATGTAAACACGCCGGTCCATGTATAAATGTCTACCTGGTGTATACACACACACACATGGGGTCGTTTGGTAAAAATGTGTTGGGCGAGGTACGGAGCCGTTCTAAATCTCCCGTGACACCCGGTCCCTCGCTCCCCAATATCCCGTACGAATGCATTAGTTACACCGATAGTGTCTACCACTCAGAGCCTCCCAGGGTGTCGTCACTAGAAGCTCTCCACCAATCGGATGCTTCATAATGTCACAGTGACATAAATGGGATGTCTTCCACCACTCAGAGATCTTCACTTCATGTTGGTGTCGTCACTGGGAGGTTTTTCCACCACTCAAATATCAGTGAGAGTTAGTATGAACTATACAGTATATGATGTTTTCTGCCACTTTCAACCAATCAGAGCCTTCCATATGTCACCATGACGCAACTGTGTTATTATTGCGTTTTGATGACATCATGGAGATGTTTTCCTCCATTCAGTGGCCTCCACTGGTGTTGAAGACGTCACGAGGGAGCTGTCCACTACTCACCAGCGTCCCAGATAGTGACGTCATAGCTCAAGGATCAGATGGGCGGCTCAAAGACTTGTTCTTCGATAAAATTACAAAAAGAAAAACAAAAATAAGAAAATAACCCCAGCTCTTTTCTCATGACAGCTAATAAGACGGTAAACTAAAGTTCGACTTCTCAAAAAACTGCGCCTCCCACCGTAACCTGCTTGCCATAATGGTGAGGGTCATTAAGCAACCATGTTTTAGAATTTTCTCTCTTATCAATACAATATTTTACTCTCCCTCTTCGTGTACTCGTGGAGACGATCAATAAACGAAGTTGATCATGCCTGCGTTAACGCCTATAAAATCAGGCGTATGTGAAAAGTCCTTCAGGAAATACGAGTATTAATGGTAACTAACGCAGCCAAATATACACTTTCTTGTTTATAAAGCGTTTATTTGCGACTTTTAACTGCAATAATTAGTTTTTGATTCAGATTTCAATATTACTATCGCATCTGTGGCTAGTAAGTGCGCTGTTTTTTGTCAGGGAAGCAAGAGGGAGAGAAGGATTTTTTGAAGCTAAATATAATTAGTTTCCTGACAGACAAAACAAACAGAACACTTTAATAGAGTGTGAGGATAATTGTATATTATTTTCATCCTCTCTCTCTCTCTCTCTCTCTCTCTCTCTCTCTGTCTCTCATTCAGTATATCTTAACAACCGCTCACAACCCACACGTTTGCGAGCAGTGAAAAGCGACTTTTACAGGTGTTATTGTCAACAATTTTTCACTGCAATTTTAAAACCTCAATATCGCTCTGGCAAAGCTTTATACATTTCTTGCTGCTGGTGATTTTTTATTTATTTATTTTTTTCAGTAGAAGAAGAATAGGATTTTGAGAAGTGAGGAAGTGAAGAGGAGGAAAGAAAGGGGATTCGCACACACACACACACACACACACACACACACACACACACACACACATGATGGGGTGACCAGTAGGGGGAACAAGACAGCTGTATTCAAGACACACCATTAATTAAGTGATACCCAGCCATAGTCAACATACCGTCCAATTTCCCATACCAAACAAGAGGAGGAGAGAGGGCAGAAAGAATAAGGGGTAGTAGAGACGGGAGGAGGGGTAAGGAAGACTGGAAGAGAGAGAGAGAGAGAGAGAGAGAGAGAGAGAGAGAGAGAGAGAGAGAGAGAGAGAGAGAGAGAGAGAGAGAGAGAGAGAGAGAGAGAGAGAGAGAGAGAGAGAGAGAGGTGATGAACATAAAATAAAATAAAACCAATAAAAAAATAATACAGAAAAATAGAAGAGATGACTCAATGTTTTTCGTCGTTCACTATAAATTGAGGAGACTGTCACACCTGCCCAGCCAACAACACCTGTCAGCACCTGAGACTGTCACACCTGCCCAGCCAACACACCTGTCATAGCACCTACCAGAGACTGGGTCACACCTGCCCAGCCAACACACCTGTCATAGCACCTACCAGAGACTGTCACACCTGCCCAGCCAACACACCTGTCATAGCACCTACCAGAGACTGTCACACCTGCCCAGCCAACACACCTGTCATAGCACCTACCAGAGACTGTCACACCTGCCCAGCCAACACACCTGTCATAGCACCTACCAGAGACTGTCACCTGCCCAGCCAACCTGTCATAGCACCTACCAGGACTGTCACACCTGCCCAGCCAACACACACCTGTCATACAGAGACTGTCACACCTGCCCAGCCAACACACCTGCCCAGCCAACACACCTGCCTAGCCAACACACCTGTCATAGCACCTACCAGAGACTGTCACACCTGCCTAGCCAACACACCTGTCATAGCACCTACCATTACCGCCTCTAATGTGTTATGTGGCGCATTATTTATATACATGCCTCTACACACCTGTGCAAATAGTAAAAAAAAAATTCATACAGTACTTTATATGAAAATTTCTACATATATACTCATATGTATGTAAAGTTGCAGGCATAGACAAAGGGATATTTTCACTATGTATATACAGTTATACACGCGCGCGCACACACACACACACACACACACACACACACACACACACACACACACACACACACACACACACACACACACACACACACACACACACACACGATATTGTTTCTTTTTTAAATAATCTCTGCTTGAGGAAGAAGATTTAACCCTTTAAGGACTACAATTTAATTCTTTAAGGATGATGGATTAACTTTATCCTCCTCAAAGGGTTAAGGTTATTATATAAAGATCCTGTACTAAAGGTCTTATCTCACATTACAAAAAATATCCATGTATTCAGTGGTGTATTTTTTATTTTTTGTAATCTAGGAATTCAGTCAAGTTCTTCAATGAATTTTCTCTCGCTGAAACGAAAGTTATTGGCCCTTTAAGTAAACCTTAGGCACGGTATACATCAGTTTACATCACTGGGTCCCTGTAAACTGATTCCCTCGACTTTACTATGCTAATACATTTAAATTTACCCACGCAACATGTTGTAAACAGGTAATATTTACGCGGTAATTACTCCTCCTCCCCCAGAAAAAAAAGGCTTTACCCAGAAAATTCGACGCATAGAATTTGTTGCAAGCACTGTCGGGCATCCCGTTAGTTAGTTAGGTTATATAATGATGCATTAGCTAACCCAGCAACTCATTTACCAGAGGATCAAGAGAAAATTCCTGTTAACTTGAACGTGATTATAGCCTCAGGTCGAGTGTTAGAATGTAGGTGGTATGGACACCTTTATGCTGGGTGATCGTGAGGGTCAGTTTCGCGTGATGGTGATGTAATATTCATATGAGAGGAATGTGATGCTTATAATGAGTGGCTGTAAGGGTGTTTATCCTCTGAAGTAACTGAAACATCAAGAGAAGGATAGAGAGTTCAGGAGAGTGAGTCGTATGTGTAGGTGACCTAAGGTGTGTTGTGTAAATATTGTGTAACAGGGCAAGCAGAATAATTTAAGCACCGATTCCATATAACATATGATATACATTTTAGTCTAATGAGAAATACTTTGATGTAAACGACCACACACACACACACACACACACACACACACACACACGACCTCAAATAAATAAAAATACAGGTCACACCAAGACACAAACGTTAAAAACACGTTATTTTTCCTTCGTCACAAAAACCCCCACTGAACCGTTCTGAACGTGTCTGGTGTTCGAGTCAAGGGCTGCACTATAACGCTCAATTTAACTCTACACAAAAAAACTCCTATTTTACCAATTATTTGAAGTTCTGACGGAAACGACAATTAAATGTACACGATAATAATGAAATTGTTGTTTTTTCTCCTACAACTATCACCAGGAATACTACTACTACTTCTACTACTACTACTACTACTACTACTACTACTACTACTAATAATAATAATAATAATAATAATAATAATAATAATAATAGAATGAAGAAAAGATACTAATAATAAATCTATACAACTCAACATTACTTGCTATATACCTCCAGTCCTGACTGCTGCTCCACACTCTTACCTGCAGAGATAAGACACTTCACTTAATATATTACAAGGCAGGAATCATCTGTAGTAAGATAAGTGACGTAGAAAATATAATCTGGGATGAGATAAGGAATGTAGTAACTTAACAAATACTTAAGAGAAAATACTTAACCATCATTTATTCTTACTTATATATATTACTTAAATGCAGTTGAGAGTTTGTTATCGTAAATGGCATCTTGACCTGCTCAATGTTTATTCAGTCGTGTCTTGAATATTGATTGACTCCTTTAGTGTGTGTGTGTGTGTGTGTGTGTGTGTGTGTGTGTGTGTGTGTGTGTGTGTGTGTGTATTATGATGATTTGATAATACACACTGCCCCTGCATAATAAATAGTATACCTTGAAGATAAATGAATGAACGATTCTATTTTCCACACGTACAGGATGGTGTTGTATATACTATAAATAAATACTTACTGTTAGGTACACACTAGATTTATTTTCAAGATTTATTTTATTGTATAAATTTATTTGTTTTGTTTTTAGGTATACTGTTTATTTTTGAGAATTTATCCAATATTCTTTGTATTTTTACTTACAATAACACTTTTACCTCTGCTACCATACAGAATTAAAGTATTTTTATGTACCTGTCTGTCTGTCTGTCTGTCTGTTTAGCAGGTATACACGCATATACTGTGAACAACCTACATCCAGCGACCCAGCGTTAATAAACCTCCGTATCTCACGAAACTCAGAGAAAATTTTCGAATTGAGAAATTATTCCATAAATTTCCCTCTCGGTCGAATTTAATTAAACTGTTCGCCTTTTTTTCTCATTTTTTGGGGAGTTGTGTTTGGTTATTAGTGTTGATCCCGTGGGAGGCGGGAACACCGACCAAATTGGGATCCTGTGAATATATATTTATTAAGTGAAGGGGAGGGAAGGAGGGAGGGAAGGTGGAAGGGATAGGAAGGGGAAGAGGGAGGGAAGGAGGGATGTAGGGGGAAGGAGGAAAGGATAGGAAGTAGGAAGAGGATGAGGGAGGGAAGGAGAGAGAGGAGGGGAGGAAAATATAATAGAAAATAGGATGGGAAGGAAGTAGGAAGGGGAGGGAAGGAGGTTATTACAGGAGGTAAGGGGATAAAGAGGGAGGTAGGAAGGGAAGGAGTGAGAAAATTAGAAAGAGTGAGACATAGATACGGAGTGAGGAAGGAATAGAGGAAGGAAAGAAGATGGGTAGAGAGGAGGTAGAGAGATAATGATAGAGGGATATGAAAAGAGACTAGAGAGATTGGGAGTAGACTGGAATTGTTTGTGGTGAGATGATTTTTAGACACGACACGACAATGGCGACTAAAATGGCATCTAAACAGCCACTGAGACTCTACATCAATGAGTGTTTTCTATAGTTCCCCCGTCAAGAAAAAAAGATGAAAAAAAAGGAAAAAAAAAGAAAAACTCCGTATCTCTAAGAGTTCGAGGGTCTACTGTAGGTATGTCTTGATGGGAAGGTACTCAGCTAAGTAGTACTCGTTGTTTATTCCCTTGAGTAGTAGGTCCACTCCTCCCCCTCATCCCTCCTACCCCTACCCGACCCCTCCCTCCCTCCCCTTCCACCTCTCCCCCTCCCTCTTATACCCTGTGCCATTGTTAAGAAGACAGATTGAAGAAGGGGGCGTGGGAAGGAGACAGGGGAACATGGGAGAGAGGAGAGAGTAGGGGTGGGGGAGAGGTAAAAGGTAGGAAGGAAGGGAGAGGTACGGTAAGATGGAAGGAATTAGGCCAAGAATAGGGAAAAAGTGGGAAGAATTGAGGAAAGAAGAGAAAAAAAGAAACTGAAGAAGGAGGGAGCAGAGAGAGAGAGAGAAGGAGAGGAGAAGGGAAGTAAGAGGGAAGTAAGTCCTGTGTATAAGCAAGTCCAATTTATACGAAAGTCCATTTATAACAAGTTCTATATATGCAAATAAGTAATATATAGTATACTAGATCCAATTTATAATAAATCCCGTTTACAATAAGGCCAATGCATAATAAATACAGGTTATAATGAGACCAAACTCTAATAAGTTCAATTGGGGAGGGAGAGAGAGAGAGAGAATCGTTCTATCTTCTTTGCGAAAAAATAAGAAAAATAAGTCCTATGTATTATAGATAAGTCTTACATATACTTAGCAAGTCCAGCCTAATATTAAGTCTGATTCAGGATTAATATATTTTATAACAAATTCATTCCGTATTAAGAACCAAAACCTATAATAAGACCAATTAATAATACTATATGAAATTCACACCAAGTCCAATCTGTATCAAGTCCAATTTATCAAACCAAACTCCAATATATATTTAGTTGTTATAATAAGTCCGGTTAATAATACATTTTATAATAAGTCCGGTTAATAATACATTTTATAATAAGTCCGGTTAATAATACATTTTATAATAAGTCCGGTTAATAATACATTTTATAATAAGTCCGGTTAATAATACATTTTATAATAAGTCCGGTTAATAATACATTTTATAATAAATTTAATTAGCTGGTTCTATTATTTTTTATTCGGAGGGAGACGTAATCTAAACGAGTAATCCCTTGTCCCTATTAAGAGGTGAAGCCATATAACAGGATTAGGATCTCATATCCAAGCAAAAATCTTCACTTCATTTCACGATCGCTGGTCAGGATGATAGATTAATAATGGATTATATTGATAACTGCGTAGGATTGAGTTCCTAACATCTGTCTACCACCTGTCTAACACCTGCCTACCATCCCCCCCCCTGTTTTGTGTTCTGTCTGTGTCTGTGTGCGTGTCAGTGTGTATGTCTGTTTCTGTGTGTCTGTTTGTATCTGTGTCTGTGTGTACCTATTTGTGTGCGTGTCTGTGTGTGTTTGTGTCCGTGTGTCTTTACGTGTCTGAATATTCTGTAATGGCGAATGTATTGTCCGAAAGCATGAATTTGCCTGTGACTTCGACGATAAATATCCTTAATTTCAACTATTTTTCCCACTTATTTCTTTAAAGCTAATATCTCTTAGCAGTTATATTCTTATATACATTAAATTGGGCATTATATGAGCCAGAACTAATGACCCTTAACAGTTATATATGAAATTGCTTATGATATATAAATATTAATCGAACATTATGTATAAGCCAATGAGCTGTTAGGGGGGAGGGGCTTATACCGTCAGTTAAAATAAACAAACTATAGTAACTGCCATGATAATTATGCCCAGGTTAATTAATTCACAAACCTAATTAAGTGAAGGTTGTACTCTGCTTATTGCCCTCTTAAGTAAAGCTTGGACTCTACTTATTGCCTTCTTAGGTAAAGCTTGGACTCTACTTATTGCTCTCTTAGGTAAAGCATGGACTCTACTTATTGCCCTCTTAAGTAAAGCTTGGACTCTACTTATTGCACTCTTAAGTAAATGGGCAATAAGTCACTTCGAAGCACTTATACCTCTGAATGGTTACACCTGACGAGGGAATAAGATCCGGTTAATAGAGATAAAATATTCATATACTGAACGACTGAGTCAATACTACCTGAAATATTCATGGTCGCTGTGAGTGTATTCGATGACTGCCTTTTCGTGTCGTGTGTGTGTGTGTGTGTGTGTGTATGTGTGTGTGTGTGTGTGTGTGTGTGCGTGTGTGTGTGTGTTGTGTGTCCAGCAGGTGTTAGTGCCCAGGTGTGGTAATTAATGGCGTGAGAGGGAGACACCTGGACAGGGGTAAGTGTCCGTGGTGACAAGAGGAGCAACCGTAAAGAGGAGAAAGAGGAGGGGAGAGTAAATGAGAGAGAGAAAGGAGGGTACGAAATGTGTGAGAGGGAGAACAGAAAAAAGGGGGGCGATGAGGACAGAGGGAGAGTACAGAAGAGGAGGAGGAAAGAAGAGTAAAGAAGAGGAATAGGAGAAGGGAAGAGTAAAAAAAGAGGAGGAGAGGGAAGAGAAAAGAGGGTACGAAAAGTCTGAGAAGGAGAACACAAAAAAATTATTAAGAGAAAGAAAGAGAAGAGAGAGTAAGTGGCTGGTATAAGGAAGAAGAGAGAGAGAGAGAGAGATCAGGTCAAGAATAATAGCCAGTAAACTTGAACAATAGACATAGAAAGGAAATAGAATGTGTGAGAGGAGAGAGTGAACTATCTCTCTCTCTCTCTCTCTCTCTCTCTCTCTCTCTCTCTCTCTCTCTCTCTCTCTCTCCCTCCCTCTCTCTGTTCTGTCTCTATCTCCATCTCTCTATATCATTCAATCTCTCTCCCTCCTTCTCTCCCTTGTATTATGCATATACCCTGTCAAACCTGTCACGGTTGAGGCCCAACGTAGCTGACAGCGGGGTCTCTGTGGCTGACAGATGCCATTACTGTGTAGAACGTTCCTCCCGGCTGTCAATCTCTCTCTCTCTCTCTCTCTCTCTCTCTCTCTCTCTCTCTCTCTCTCTCTCTCTCTCTCTCTCTCTCTCTTTCTCTCTCCCTCTCTCTCTCTCTTTCTCTGCCTCCCTCTTTCACTTCTCACACCTCTCCTTCTCTTTCCGTCTTCTACCTTGCTCTTTTCTCACTGTCCATTTTTTTTCTTCTAATTTCTCCCCTTTTTTTCTCTCTCTCTCCCTCCAATTTCTTTCATTTTCTCCTCATCTTTCCCATTCCCCCTCTCTCCCCCCCTTCTCCCTGCTTCTCCTCTTCTTCTTACGGCTGGACAGAAGTAGGGAATAAGGACAAAATACGTTCGGACAATATCCCACTGGACAAAACCCGACAAACATCAACAACAACAACAACAACAATAATAATAATAATAATAATAATAATAATAATAATAATAATAATAATAATAATAATAATAATAATAATAATAATAATAATAATAATAATAATAAACACCAAATACGTCAACTCAATACATTTGTTCCTAAACGTCATGAGGAGAAGTGAGGGAAAACCTAACTTGCCACAGGTGTCACTTGTGGCGATAGGAACAATAAACAGCGTGTCACCCATAAGGTATCTTTACCACACCACATGATGATGTTATGATTCTCAGTGTTGCCAGCCTGGGTTCTCTACCTCCAGTCAATTATCTGTATTAAAACCAAGATCCGATACATCCAGTCAGTTCTTTCTCTATTTAAACCAAGATCCGATACCTCTAGTCAGTTCTCTCTCTATTTAAACCAACACCCGATACATCCAGTCAGTTCTCTCTCTATTTATACCAACACCCGATATTCTCAAGGGATAATTCGTTCGATGGATAATTCCCGTGAATGAAGAGGTAATAATCTATTTAATACCTGGATTCTCAGTTATTTACATTGATCTTTTTATCTCGTATTTAAAGAAGAAGGAATTTAAGGAAAGATTGAAATTTCAGATATTTGGTTTGTGTTATGAATTTGTGTCGTAAATAAATAAGAAAGATTTTAATGAAGGCTTGGATTCTCAAAGGTCTGGCTCGTGTGATTAATATTCCTCGTAAGTAAAGACGTAAAAATGCACAAGACGGATTAACTTAGAAGCACAAAGATGAAACCTAAGAGGAGCATCACGGTTGAGAAAGTCTTTACCTGAACTGAGCGCTCTCTTAGAAGACCAAATTACCTTTTACCATTGGTTCTGTAAGTTATTTTCGTCACCCTAACTGCAGTGTATTGTCAAAATTTCACGTATTAAATTTCTTCCCTAAATCGTAGGTCAAAGAACACATCAGGATACCTTTGAGTCTCAGTGTAATTATAAGACCATGGAAAGAAAATAACAATAATCACAATATGCATAAAATGTTAATGAGATAAACACAAACAAACAAACAAACAAACAAACAATGAAACAAACAACTAATAATATAAAATCACTTACTGGCGTTTCAAAACACTAAAGAGACATTTTAATTTATGTAACTTATTCATCTGTTTGTTTAACCTAAATATCTGAATAAGTTATGGCGACGATAAATCTATTAATTCAGTGTTTGTACATACTAGATTATTCACTGTATTCCCATTAAGTCCTTAACCAGTACTGTGATAATAACGGGGTTTTGTATATATATCAGGGTTATATAGTGGAGAATTTTTACTTATATCATTTTTGTATATATCAGGGTTCTATAGTGGAGAATGATTACTTATAAGACTTTGTATATTTTGATAATTCATATGGGTAAAAATTGAATCTAGTCAAAATAGAAAATAAGGTTTAGAAAGAATGTTATACGCTGAGTATTTGTGTTTTTTAGAATAACAAAAAAAAATAACTAAAGTACCCCCCAAAAAATTATCTCCCTTGGATATAGTTATGATAAATAATGACCCAGAAGTGCTCATTCGCTCGGGTAAGCTGCACTTGATAAACAAACGAGTTACTCACGTTCAGAAATCAATTTCAGCCAGGTCAGAAAACACCGGTATTAGACTGATTAACTAAGCCAAAATTATGACAGGTTAATTGGGAATTTATGCCAGTATATTACAGTATTATATCGTGTATTAGTAAATTCTGGGGAGTGAGGAACAGCATTTAATATGACCGAATATGCCGATATCAAAAATGTAATTCTCGCTTTTAACATCACGATTATATCAATAAGAACGATTTCTAATTCTGGCTTTTTATTTATGAATAGATATTGTCTTCCATTTCTATTCTCTTAAGCCTTATAGTCATTACGCCAGACGGACGATCGCCTGCCTCGTGCCTTAATTGGTTTTCTATACGGAACATAAGATCCTCCAGGAGAGATTATAAAGTTACCTGAACACGTAGGTTGACGCCCACCCTAGTGAAAGAAGATCTTCAGTCATCATTATATGTGCTAATCCTCCTTATCTTGTAGCTTGGAGGACATATGATCCTCTCTCTCTCTCTCTCTCTCTCTCTCTCTCTCTCTCTCTCTCTCTCTCTCTCTCTCTCTCTCTCTCTCTCTCATGAAGCCATTGGAAGCTCCCCTCGAGGTTAAAAGATCTCGAGTCAATTTTCAAGAAGAGTCGAATGAAGAAGCTTACTTGAGACTTACCATTCCGAGAAGTTCATAGAGGGTAGGTGTTGAATTTCCGAAATATAAGACTTAAAAAGCATTGTAAGACTTAAAGACAAAATAATGTTTGTCACGATCTATATATATTTATGACTCTTGTATTATTTTCATTATTACATAAAATCGTATTGCCAAAACAGCTTCAGTGTTCTCAGTTACATTGAAAAATTTAACACCCTTTGTTTACCCGTACGTAGAACTTCTCAAATTACTATAGTGTTTATATATGATAGTTTAATATAGTCAAACGTATAGAAGAAATAGATCGGCTGATAGAGGGATAAAGATATTCACACACACGTAAGTAAACAGTAAACACATCAGAGCCTCGCCACACATTACCATCAATCATTACCTGTAATAATAATTGACCTCAATGACATGTCTCGTGACGCCAATTAATTTTTACTGAGGGGGTTGAGACCAAAGACTTTACCCGAGTCATGTCAAGGTATTTTTAACACTAATGAGCTTCGCAGGTTAATTACGTGTTATACCTTCATAAATATGCCACAATGTCTTTATCGTGTACCTAGGAGATAATTGACTCCCCCCCTCCCCCAAGCATGTGTCTGTGTAATAAGCTTTATTTTATTTCCTCACCTCTGTGTCATTTTTAGAGTGAATTATTACGTAGGTTATTAGTCGCTGTAACACTCTTGTTCAGGGTAATAAGAGACTTTGTTTGACAGTTACGGTGTGGGAAAATATAAAACGCGTTACGTGATAAGGCCGGAAGAAAAAAAAGATTGCCTGAAATTGGCGTCTTCATTTATCATGTTTCCAAGTTCAACAGAGGAGACATAATTGTGATAAATGTTTGAGTATAAAACTGATTATCTAATTGACGTTTAATATAAATCACATGAGACACGGAAACCTATTGTAATACGGACAGACGTACTGATGGACCGACACAATATGACCCACTAAATATAAACGGAGGAAACTAGTGTAAATATAAAGCATAAAATGAGCAACTCTCTTTTGTTTGATATAGAGAGTGTGAAGTGTGATTTTTAAACCACGTGTGATTTTTAAGGCACGTGTGATCTTTAAACCACGTGTGATTTTCAGAATTAAGATCAGAAAAGTTGTTAAGAATATCAGCATAAAGACACACATTTCATTATAAAGAACAGGTACAATAAGTAACTCTAATATGGTGGCAGTAACATTTCTAAGTCAGTTTAACAAAATATAAACCTTTATTTTCTCTGTATACAAGAGGAGTAAACCTAAAGATCTATACTCTCTTGAAAAAAAAAATTGAGATAATTTACAATAATTTGACTGTCAATTCCAGAAATCAGAATCGGCAGAAGACTTGCACACACATATCAACAATTTACTAAAAGATCCCAACCTGGTATATAAATTCTCATTGTTAACTTCACAAATTACAGCTACATTAAAAAAAAAAAAATCTATTGTAAATTCTAGAAATCGAATCCGTAAAAAACGACTAAAATTTACAATATAACAATAAAGTTTCGATATTCAATGATGTATTCTCTATTTGAAAGTATAGAAGACATACGACATATTTCATATTACAGAAGATTAAAAATGTACTGTTATCATATAAATGTATCTGTATTACATATATAGAAACTAGTATAAATTTCTGTAATATTATCTATGTTGTTTTTGAATAAATAATCCGGCATGAGAGTTTTAATTGGCTGACAACACAAAACAAATAGAGAATTGTTGTAATAATGACCAAAAGTTTAACGCAAAAAAAAACCCGAGTTGCAACACAGTAAATAACAATGATCACGAATATAATAAAATACATTGATATATATTATAGATATATAATATAAAATAATCTATATAATTTCCTTTCAACATCAAAAAATTAAAAATTAACGAAACACCAACTAATATTATAATACAAAATACGTGTAAACAACAATGTAATTATATCAAGTTGTGTAATAATTATAGGAAGCAAAGTTATAGACAATAATTGAGCAATCTGATATTGAACTTATTTATATTTCACTCTTAAGTCTCTGTCCTGATCTATAAATCCATAATACGATATTTCCATTTATATAAATTTGTTTTTTTAAATCTAAGTTAATATGGAGCGAGAGACTGATACGTGTGAAGGTGTCACGCAGAGAACATTTGTCTGCTTAAAATGATGTGCTGTGTGTGTGTGTGTGTGTGTGTGTGTGTGTGTGTGTGTGTGTGTGTGTGTGTGTGTGTGTGTGTGTGTGTGTGTGTGTGTTTGTCTAATGTACATATTTTTGTGTGACCTTTTTTATGTGTTCATCTTTATGTATATTCATTTATATGTCAGTTCGTGTACGTGTAGGTGAGTCTATGTGTGTGTGTTAATATATGTACACATGAGTGAGAGAGAGAACACACGCATGGGTATTTTAAGTGTACGATCAATCATATTATTGACAAAATTCTCAACATTCGTCAAATTTCGACATTAATACCAATCATTCTTTATCGGCTCTCAAGTTGTCGAAGAAATCACACCCACCCACCCCCTCCAAAAAAATAAATCACGTACTCTTCTTTGAACTAAATTCTCAGGATTCCTACTTGACAAATTCGTACACTCCAACCACCATTTTGTCTTTCTTTCTGGGAAATATATACAGGTATATATTTTCTCCCTTTTTTCCGAGTAATTTTGGTCAATAGGTTGTAACTCAACTAGCCACAGAAAGGACTTCAATTTCTCGACAATAAATCTCTCTCTCTCTCTCTCTCTCTCTCTCTCTCTCTCTCTCTCTCTCTCTCTCAGTTGCAGAGTTTGTGTTATTAGGTGACAGCAGGAGATAGACAGACAGACAGACAGACAGACAAATAGACGATAGAGAGAAGGAAAGGGGGATAAACGGGGAAATAGAATTACAGAGAGACAGAGAAACAAACATGCGTGGAAATACATATCACGATACAAGAAGGAGAATCTTTATGTGACGACTCCTGTAACACACACACACACACACACACACACACACACACACACACACACACACATACATCCCTGACCACCGTTAGGGTCAAGACCTATTCAGGCGCTGCTTCTGCTGAGCAATTGCCTCCTTTGGCCAATGGTCGGCCCATTCCCCAAGTCCCTCTACCCGACCCATCCTCACCACCGGGATATCAACATAATCAAAAGTGACAATTTCGTTTCGGAAAGAAGTGGGACCAGTGTTGAACAGTGATGAACAGTGTTTAAGCCAGTGAATTCAGCACTAGACAGTACCAGTGAGAGCCGTGATCCACCTGGGAACTGACCGCCATCTTCTGACAAGGAGGTGCTAATTAGTCCACCCTGGGAACAGCAGTGGGTCGGCTTCACACCTGACTACGAAATAACACAACACCACCCAACAGGGTGAGGTAATGTGACACAACCCCACACCACCCGGTGACCCCATGACTACGTGAGGTCCTTCATATCAACACCCGAGGACGAGTTACTACACCACGTGAACACCACACCACATGGTGTCTCCATGACCAGTCCAGGCCCGGACCATCAACTGTAAACTATAATAATTTGTATGTTCAATTCATGTTCCTTCTTTTTTCAGTAATGAAAGCTTTTGTTAAACGACCCACCCACCCCATGTCTTTGTATATAATAAATCATTTTTGCCCAATGTATATTTTCAGCCTTCGGGCTGCCGAACTTTTTCAATAAACCGCTAATTATTATTATTATTTATTATTATTACACACACACACACACACACACACACACACACACATACACACACACACACACACACACACACACACACACACACACACACACACACACACATAAGGCACTGTGTAAAGAAAGAAACCATAAGACAGCCTGACACACTGATTCCTTTTGGATATGAGAACGAGAAACACTGAGTATGAGCCTGAGTGGGTGGGAGGGTGGGTGGGTGGGTTGGTGGGAGGGTTGGTAGGGGGAGAGGAAGGAAGGGAGGGGGGTGAGGGAGGTAGAGAAAAGGTGAGGGTTGTATTTGTACGACTTCCTAAGGCTGTGATTTTTTTTTGTCTTATATGTGTCTGTTTGTCTTTCTGTTTGTCTTTCTGTCTGTCTGTCTGTTTTTTGTTCCAACGATAATTTCACTTATTCTGTATTTTATGTATTTTTTTAATGTTCGTATTTTATTTCTCGTTTTTTATACTCGCTCTAAGCTCTATAGGTCGTCTTTGTGCTCTTTAGGATATCAATAAATATTGGAAACCGTTTTTATTAACACTTACGGAAAATTTTATTGCCCAAAGGAAATTACAGTGGAAATGCGTCAACTTGTGTGTGTGTGTGTGTGTGTGTGTGTGTGTGTGTGTGTGTGTGTGTGTGTGTGTGTGTGTGTGTTGTGTGTGTGTGTGTGTGTGTGTGTGTGTGTGTGTGTGTGTGTGTGTGTGTGTGTGTGTGTGTGTGTGTGTGTGTGTGTGTGTGTGTTTAAGGGAATACTACTAATATCAAATGAGAATAATGAATGAAATCAAACTCAACTTATACCCAATTCCTAGTAACATACACTCAATCACACACACACACACACACACACACACACACACACACACATACACACACACACACCAGATTTCTCGTCCTAAACTACGAACGAATATTGAGATACGTACAAACGAACCCTAAGAATTTGAAGACCAAACAACCATGATTTTTCTCTGTATATTTTAAGAATTTACAGAGAGAGAGAGAGGTTACGAGACTCTCTGAATCCCTGTATATGCTCAGATTCACTTTACATATTGCCCATGTAAATTGAGGATATGAACAAGCATGTGTGGGTAGTTTGTGGTCCTTGTCGCGTTCTATACAAGTTGTTTATTTGTATCACTGTCTTATGAATTATTATCTCCCCTGCCCTCTTCTTCCCCATCATCCATTGAGGTATTTGCACCCTTCTATCTATCCCCACACGAATGTAGAAGAGAAGGAATGGAAAAAAAATTAAAATAAAGTGACAGGAATTCGAAAGTTAAAAAAAAGTTACCAAACCGAGTCTATTTTCCTAATATATTTATTCATTTATAAATTTATTCTTTTTTATCTGTTCACCATTCCGTTTTTTATTTATTTTTTTTATTATATTTTTTTAGGGTGTGAATGCGGTAGGATAAGTCCACTCAACACACCTGTCAACACTAATGTAAATATTTCCTTCTGAACAAGGCCACACAGCTGAGTCGGGTAAATAAACGTAAAAATAAAAAAACTTATCCACACAAATATTCTGTTTATTAGAGATAAGTTCAGGTTAAGAGACAAGGTAGTTTAATGGTACCAGACAACAGGCAGCTGAGGGCATTGGTAATAGAAATCTTGGTATGTAAGGTTAAGGAGATGGTGTTTAGTGGTATTCGAAACTTGATACCTGTTAACATAGCACCTTGGTATTTACTAACCTATTTCTGCCCTCAATAAACATCTATGTATATTTTTGTTTTGAAGTGTCTGGGATTAAAAAAAATATATATATAGGCTATATAAATTTCACTCCATCGCGAAAGAAAGAACGAAAGTAAGTAACAATACAGACGTCAATCTCATACACAAATCAAACACTAATGATCTATCTGTGGAAAATTAATGATATCCATTAGTAGTGTGTATGTGTTTAGTGGCGCAGAAGTAAGAGGTTGAAGCCAGACAGAAATTATTGAGACACTGACAGGAACCTGGAATGAGGGTGTAATGGTGCAAAAGGTGTTAGTGGTGGTTGTGACAGTGGTAGTCGTGGTGGTGGTAGTGGTGGTTGTGACAGTGGTAGTTGTGGTGGTGGTAGTGGTGGTTGTGACAGTGGTAGTCGTGGTGGTACTGATAATGGATTTGATGAAAGGTAATGGTAGTGGTCATAATGATGAGAGAAGTGGTTGTGGTTGTGGTGGTGGTGGCTGTGATAGTGGTGGCTGTGGCAGTGGTGGTGGTGGTGGTAATGATGAACAGTGGTAGTTGTGGTGGTGGTAGTGGTGGTTGTGACAGTGGTAGTTGTGGTGGTGGTAGTGGTGGTTGTGACAGTGGTAGTTGTGGTGGTGGTAGTGGTAGTTGTGATGATGGTCTTGGTGGTGCCAGTGGTGGTGGTGGTAATGATGACAGTGGTAGCTGTGGTGGTGGTAGTGGTGGTTGTGACAGTGGTAGTTATTTTGGTGAGAGGGGTAGTTGTGATAGTGGTGGTTGTGGTAATGGTAGTGATAATGATGATGATGATGATGATGACGGTGGTAGTTGTGGTGACGGTGGTGGTGTGATTACGTGTTCACAAAATACCTACAGTAAATATATTAAATAAAACAACAGCAATTTAATAAAACATGAAAATAAACAAAACAAAAATCATCTTCACATCCCAACAATATATTTCCCTTTTCCTTTTAATCCTATTTCCTTATTTTTCCCCGACAATATAACATAAGTATTAAATAAAAACGTCAACGTGAACAGCAGGGCTTCAGAAACACGATTGATGTGTAACAAAAAAAACTGAGATCAAAGTTGGGTATTTAATTGTTCACTGAGGTCTATAGTATTCTCTATTTATTTTTTTCCCTTCAGTAACCTCAATAGAAATATGTAAATGAAGACACAGGAAGTACTGTAGAAATGGTAGGCTGAAGAAAAGAATGTGATAAACACACCCATAACGCGGTACTGAATATAAGACTTAATTTATATGAACCCTTAAAGAATGTAACATTTTGGAAAACTTTAAAGGTGAATAATAAAGACGCTTATGACGTGGATTTATTAAATATCTGACTTCAATTTCCTTATAGATATAGATAGATATAGATATAAATATAGATAGAAAGATAGGTCTACAAATAGGAAATCAGAGAGATGAAAGACACTTATTTTTTACTCTGAGCAATATCCCTCACACAACCTTCCAATTAAAGCAATTAAGACATCAAAGGTTCACCTGGAAACGTTCACCAAAAACTATTTCCTGGAAGAAGTGAGAGAGAGAGCTGCCTCCCAAATTTTATTCCTTCGAAGGAAAGAGAGAGAGAAAGAAAGAGGCAGGCATACGGAGGGACACAGACGAACAGAGACAGATAGATAGAAGTAGAGAGAGAGAGAGACAAAGCGAGAGGTAGAAATGTCGACTAAAAGTTATTTCAACGAGAGGGTAATTGATAGAGAGACAAAGAAAGCGAAGTTTACCGACAACTATTTGCTAGAAAGGAACGAGGGAAAGAGAGGAGAGAAAGTCCACAAAAACTAGTTTACTCTAAGTGTCAAAGAGAAAAGAGAGAAAGAAAGAGAGAGAGAGAGAGCTGTGTGACTGCCAGCTCCACTCTCCCTCAGCATTATAAGGCTTATTAAGTCATTAACCTTTTTCTTTGATCTATTGGCAGACCGCCCGGTAATATTCTATTCTTCTTTATCGCCCAGCTCTTTTGTGACACACACACACACACACTATATATATATATATATATATATATATATATATATATATATATATATAGAGAGTAGATCCTCCGGTAATTATTTCAACACGGATTACCATAGAACAATAACGGCAGACTTGTAACTTAAGTCTTGAGGCAGCGTGTCACTAACTGATCCGTCTGAGTTCAAGGTGTTGATGGCTTTCCTCCTACGGCTTCTGAAGCTAAGTAGTGTCAGCCGGGCTCCGGAGCCTGACGCTGCACAATACTCAGTCCCTCGTCTGAATTAAATGGCTAAATAATTTTTTTTTCAGTGTCTAGGGGGATTGTCAAGATTTTTTGATTGGTAAAATTATAATTTATTTTGTTGGTTGAATTTCTAATATGTAGATGTCAAATTATTTTTTAAAGAACTTGGTTTATCGTCATTAATAGGTTCACTAGTACTCATATCACACACACACATACACACACAAATTTACAAATTATATATATATAATATATAATATATATATATATATATATATATATAATTCGGAGTCGCATGTGTAAATATTTATTCCACTTTCACAGACACATCCTTACACACAGATTAAAGCCAGTGACGCCACACACACTTGACTACACTAAACGTTTATCTTTCATTACGTATTTGTACACGGTCTGGTTTAATTGATAATAGACAAACCTCTGTGAAGACGGTATAGAACTGGTAGATATGATATGCATATTAGATAAGATCTTTTTACTCACAAATATTAGCCCTGAGAGCTAATCTTACATCAAAAGACTGGTTATTGACTCTGCCTTCCAGCCATCTCATTTAGGAAATCGAAACGTTGACGTGAAGAAGAGTTTGTTCAGGGGGAGATGAATCGCCCAAGCTTAAAAGGCCAGTGAATTAAGATTTACCTATGGCATACAAGTCGAGGTCCTCGTCTTTCATATGTAGTTGAATCATTAAGATGGTCAGATAAGCTGTGTTTAGGAGAGACAACAGAGATAGAGAGATGGATTGGCAGGCGGACAGAGAGATAACGAGGTAGGTGACAGAGAGGTAGGTTAGTTAAAACAATTATTATCATTATTGTTATTAGGACAAGTTCTTGGGATGACTAATGACAAATTCCTAAGTTTGCCATTAGGTATCACAAGAAGCGGCTGGCCAAGGAGTGGGCCATCCTGAGGCCTCCCAAGTACGGGTCCGCCAAGACTGGCTAGGAAGCAAGTGGGCCCCGCTGTGAACCAGGCATGAGCGAGTGGCCAAGCAAGGTGGACCACTCCGAGGCCAGGCAGCTCTGGTGTGCCCCCACACAACTATACAGTAGTTGGAGCTCGTCAGGCCGCGGTGAGTCAGCACATGAGGGTAATTTTGGAAGTTGTATTTATGTTCCATGTAACATATTTATGGTTAATTCACCTGTTGTTTAGTCCTGTGTGTATAATGGACATCAATTATGTATATACAAGTATAGACGAGATTATAGGTGATATAGAGAGAAGGGATAACACAATATAGACAGTTAAACTTAATTCTCCGGAAAATAAAAAGAATCAGCCATTACAACGAACTGTGGCGACTCTTGTGCAGGAAATGTTATTAATTACAACCTTGAGGCAACACCGTCATCTTCACCACCAGTATCTCCCATAACACAACTACAATAATGTTATACATCGGTAATACAACAAACAGTGATCAGGGTTCTCACAAGTCAGGTTTTGGTTCACTTGAGGGAAAATCATATTATTATGATAGGTGTGTGTGTGTGTGTGTGTGTGTGTGTGTGTGTGTGTGTGTGTGTGTGTGTGTGTGTGTGTGTGTGTGTGTGTGTGTGTGTGTGTGTGTGTGTGTGTGTGTGTGTGTGTGTGTGTGTCTGGTTAAAAAAAAGCTTGATAGTTTCCCCTCTGTCGTTTTTAATCCAACTACACTCCCTGAGGTTGGTTACATACGACAGGCTGGGAAGGAGAGGGTGAGAGAGAGAGAGAGGGAAAGAGAGCGGGAGAAAAAGTACAGCCCCCTCTCACACATACACTTACACTTTTCCCCCCAGTGATCTGTGGAAACTTTACCTATATATATATAATATCTATTTTACCCCTCACATGTAGAAGCGTTATGGTGAGTGATGTTGAGAGACGGAATACAGTGATACAATACTACAGTGATATAGTAATGCAGTCATATAATACAATGATACAGAAATACAATCATACAGTTACTCTTCCATATATCAAAGTGAAGATTCTGCCAGGAAGTAGTATCGTTCACTCTCTGTCCTCGTTAAAAAGGAAAAAAAAATACTCGTTCTATCACTGTCTCGTTCTAACTCGTCCAGACATTAAGGACAAATACCAAAAAAAAAAAAACCACTGTCTTGTTTTAGTTATTTGTTCTCGATCTGTGTCCTCGATGAAATGTAAACCTTTCGTCTCGTCCTCGTCAGAATAGTTAATATGTCTCGCTCGAACTGTGTCCTCTAAAATCGTTCGATCTCGTTCTCGCTACAAGCAGAGTCTTTTTATGTCTCGATCTCTATGCTAGAAGTCATTCATATCTCGTCCCCGATCGTCCTCGCTATAGAAATGGAAAGAGGAATACAATGAAGAGAAAGAGAGAGAGACAAGAATGGTACGGGGAGAAAGAGAATGAGATAATGTACAAGGAGAAACTTGGATGGAGGGAGGGAGAGAAAGAGGGAGATAAAATGAGAAAACGGAGAGAACTTTACAAATAAACAGAGAAACAGATATAGATGGAATAAGAAAGATATAAATGGATAAACAAATAAAACGAGAGAGAGAGAGAGAGAGAGAGATAGAGAGAATGTGAGATATAAAAAGGATATAAAAATGGAGGAAGAGAAAGACAGAGAGAAAGTAACAAAAATAACAAAGAGACGTAAAATATCTTGACAGGGAAATAAAGAGACAGGTGTACACTGCGAAGAGACAGCTTTGAGACAGGGAAGGAGAAAGAGAGATAAAAGCAAATATACTGAGAAGACAGTTGAGACAGGGAAGAAGAAACCATAAGAATCTCTGTTGACATTCTCTCCCGGCAATTCCGACGTGACTCCGCATAAGGGATCTAGAGAGAGAGAAAGAGAGAGAGGAGCAAAGGCATGAGACACAAAGAAAGAAAGAGAGAGAGAGAGACAATCAATAAAGAGAGAAAGAAACATAAAGGCACACACACATATACACCCCCCCAAAAAAAAATACATAGAAAGGAAAAAAAGAGATAGAAAGAGAGAAAAAGACAGCTATTTTCTTCCTTTTTCTCTGCACCATCTCACCCGTGACCTAGCCTCCCCTGGGTCAAGACAGCGGGTCATAAAGGTCTCCATAGCTGAGGTTATGAGTTTCATAATTTGCCTCAGTGTTTGGACCCTGTCACGGTGTTATCCCCTACTGCTGAGGTGACGAGTCGGTATTCCTAAGATATTGTTTCTGCACTGAGGGAAAGAATAGGGGCATCTAGGGAAAAACTAGGGAAAAACTGGGGGGGGGGGTAATGCTATGGAAAGACTAGGGTAAGACTAGGGAAAGACCAGGGGAAAACTATCGTAAAACTAGGGTAAGAGAGGGTAAGACTAGGGAAAGAATAGGCAAACACTAGGAGTAAGACTGGGGAAGGCTGGATAAGACTGAATTATCACTAGAAAGGTCTGGGGTAAACCTGACTAATGCTCATTGTTACTTCCTCTCAGACAACATCATTCTTCCTTCTTCCTTTTATTCACCTCCATTTACTATCACATTTTTTCTCTCCTCCTGAATTCTTTTTCCCTTAACATATTTCCTTTTCCTTTCCTCCTATATTTTTCTTAACGCATTTTTCTTGTCCCACATTAAAACACCTTTTTTTTCCTTCCTTCCTGTGTGTGTGTGTGTGTGTGTGTGTGTATCAGTGTATATGTGTGTGTGTGTATGTATGTATGTTTTGTGTGTTCTTCATATATCACTTTCGTTATTACACTTTCTCTCACTCTCATGTCTTCTGACTTTCTTTTTATTCCACAGACGTATTTCTCGTTCCATTCATCTTCTCTCCTCTTCTCATATTACCTCTTTCTTTATCATTCTTCCCTGTACACCCTCCACCATTCGCATATATTCTTTCTTGCTTTCAGACATTTTATTTTTTTTTCTGGGTGTTATTTCTCATTCCATCCATCTTCCCTCCTCTTCTCCTATACATTCTCTTTTACTCGCATATTTCCCCCTTAGTTCTTCTACCTTTCCTCGCCTTGGATTACTTCTCCCTTTTATTCTTCTTTTCCACCCTTCGTCTTTCTTCGTCTTTCAAGCAAGTGTCATCGTCCGATTTATTTGATATTTTGTGAGAGTTTTGTGATTGTGTTTGTAATTTTTTATTTTTTTTTATCCTTGTGTCCCGAAGTCGATAACAGAATGACGTAAATTAAAAAAAAAAGAGAAGTGAAAGATAACAAGATAACTGGGATAAAATAATGGGTAAGTAGATGAGAGAGAAGGAAGAGAGAGAGAGAGAGAGAGAGAGAAGGGGGAGAGGGAGAGGAAGGGAGAGACAAAGCTAGACAGAGACGGAGAGAGAGAGAGAAACAGACAGACAGACAGATAAAATAGCAAAGACAGCGAAAGGTAAAAAAACAAATATACATAGAAACTACTCGTAAACAAAAACATAAATAGACAGACCAAAAAAAAAAAAAAACAGAATATAAAAAAACACAGAAAAAACAGTAAAAAGCAGAACACAACCACCACAAAATAAAAGTAAAAATCGAGAGAGAGAGAGAGAGAGAGAGAGAGAGAATACCACACAAGCCATCCACGCAATCAACACCGACCCAAGGAAAACTATGTACCGGATACCTAACCCAATGAGACAGGTTCTCTGGTGGCGGCCAAAGAAGGTAAAAACCATTAGTAGGAGGAACTCTTAAAGGTGGTAAAATTCTCTTAGCTCTGGATGGAGGGTAGGGGGGAGGGGGGTAGGGGATAGGGGGCAGGGGTAACACATGAGAGTAAATTATCTCATCTGGGGTGGGTGGTGTGGGGGAGATACAGGGTTCATTCTCTCAGCTTGGGGTGGTGAGGGGGAGATACGGGGTACATTCTCTCAGCTTGGGTTGGTGAGGGGGAGATACAGGGTACATTCTCTCAGCTTGGGTTGGTGAGGGGGAGATACAGGGTACATTCTCTCAGCTTGGGTTGGTGAGGGGGAGATACAGGGTACATTCTCTCAGCTTGGGTTGGTAAGGGGGAGATACAGGGTACATTCTCTCAGCTTGGGGTGGAGTGAAGCTGTTATATAGTTTTGATTATTTTTCTTATTCTTATTACCGGGTATTATTATTATTATTATTATTATTATTATTATTATTATTATTATTATTATTATTATTATTATTATTATTATTTTTATAACACACAGTCTCAGTTCTCACCAACCAGCTATATCTCATCCCTTTACAGTGATTACCTCCTCAGGTCAATGAAGTCTTCTCTTAACTCAGGGTGTTATCGTCCACACCCTCTCTATATATATATTTTTATCAGCCCGTGTTGGATCAGAGACTACGTAAATCTTCCTCGGTTCCCCCACTCCACTCCCGTTACCTGGCCCGATACTGCTGCCTGGCTCTCTCTCTCTCTCTCTCTCTCTCTCTCTCTCTCTCTCTCTCTCACAAACACACACTTTCTTCTGTATCTCTGTACTTTTCTATCTCTATTGTTATCTCGGCTTTTCTTCTCTTTCTTTCTTTTCTTTACCGGGACCATACGTCGTCAGATATAAGATTGGGAGAATTAAATGTTTTTTAACATTTTTCTTGCTGAACAAATACAATATATTCTAGGAGGTACCTCCTCCTTCCATACATCAGCGAGACAGTTATTTTATTTTTTTTTGATTCAACGAAAATTGTAAGTGAAACGTGAGAGAGAGAGAGAGAGAGAGAGAGAGAAAGAGAGAGATAGAAAGTAAAAGAATAGAGAAAGGGAGTGACACAAAAGTACAGATAGACAGAGAGAGAGAGAGACAGACGGTAAGGGAAAGAGACAGAAAATTAATAAAAAAATAGACGGATATACAAACGACAGGTAAATATACACATTGATAGACAGAAAATGAAAGATTGAAGGAAAAAAGACAGATGAAACTATATAAAAAAGATAAAGAAATAGAGAGTGAGCAACAGACAGGTAAAATGGGAGATACGGATGATAAAAAGAGAGTGGCAGAGAGAGACAGACAGAGAAAGACAGACAGAGAGATACTGAGGAAAAGAAAAAGAAAGAGAGACAAAGACAGAGATGGGAAAAAAGAGAGAAAGAGACAGACAGATACAAAGGGAAAAAGACAGAGGCAGAGAGAAGAAAAAGAGAGATAGAGACAGACAGACAGACATACAGGGAAAAAAAAGAGACAGATAGAGAGTTTCCTGATGGTCTCTCGACTGGCTGGCGGTAAAAGTTAGAGTGTGAAGGTAGGACATCCATCCATCCATCTCTCAGGTCATCCATCACCCTCAACAGTGAATGCCTTTTGCTTTTGAAATATATCGTAGCTTAGAGAAAGAGAGAGAGAGAGAGAGAGAGAGAGAGAGAGAGAGAGAGAGAGAGAGAGAGAGATGAAAAATCCTCCCAGTTATTTGCAATCTTATCAACAATAGCTAATTGTATGTAAAAAAAAATGAGAGAAAGAAAAGATAAAGAAAAGAAAGAGAAAATAGATAAAGAAAGAGAAAGAATTGGAGTGATAAATAATAAATGGAAAAAATAAATATTCTTTACGATGTTTAGTAATTCTTCCTTCCCTCCATCTAGTTCCTACTCTCTCTCTAAGTTTCTCCCTCCCTCTCTCCCTCCTTCCTCCCTCTCTCCCTCCCTTCTCCCTCCACTCAATCCGTATCAGCCTCTCCATCTATTTCCCGTCTCTCCACTAGCCTTTTATCTACCTCTCCTTGCTCCCTGCTTCCATCCACTCACCAGAACCTCACTCTCCTCCTCCTCCTCCTCCTCCTCCTCCTCCTCCTCCTCCTCCTCCTCCTCCTCCTCCTCCTACTCTTCCTACGCCATAATAATCATCCACATATGTGTGTTTATGAATGCCTATATATTTATTTCTACAATTATCGTCTCTCTCTCTCCTCCCGTCGAACGTTTCAGAGTAATTTTTTTTCCACAACGAACAAACAAAGTTTATGTTTTTTGTGGTGTGTGTGTGTGTGTGTGTGTGTGTGTGTGTGTGTGTGTGTGTGTGTGTGTGTGTGTGTGTGTGTGTGTGTGTGTGTGTGTGTGTGTGTGTGTGTGTGTGTGTGTGTGTGTGTGTGTGTGTGTGTGTGTGTGTGTGTGTGTGTGTGTGTGTGTGTGTGTGTGTGTGTGTGTGTGTGCGTGTGTGTGTGCGTACAATGCTACATTTTTACCATACAGTTCACATACGGAATAGAATCACCGGTTTTAAATTCCACTGAATTTTATTTATAGAGTTTGTCACAAATAACTCACGGGATCATATTACCTTTAATCACGAGTCCGTAGAAGTTAATTTTACCTTAATTAGGCTGTTGATTAGACCACTAAATTATAATGACCTCCAGGTGTCTATTTTACACAGAGCTAAACACAAAATAGATCAAATACCACAATTACAGGTACACTTACAGGTACACCGTATTTAGCGCTAGGTACAGCTAAAGGTACATAGTAATCAAACACCTAAACTACAAGTACATCGTGATTGCCTCATAAAAGTGGTCCTCTACTCAGAGCATGATAAAACAACGCTTAAAAACACATTTATCCGAGAACAGAATGACATACTTTGATAGAGACGGCGTTCAGGTACTTAACTTTGACATATACTAAGGAGATGATGGTAACTTAACTCTTCCCGTAGTATGTAATAATAATGATGATGATGATGATGATGATGATGATGATGATGATGATGATGATGATAACATCCAGGTCAGCTGATACATTGTATACATCATATCATAAATAATATTTCAATATCCGGAGATTGAATAAATTCCTCTCCCATCCCCCACACACACACAGTATGTGAAATAGAAAATAAATCCTCACGTCTCTCTCTCACTCTCCATACATACTGAATAAATTCGTCACAACCCTTTCCATAGGTGCTGAATAAATTGCTCACCTCACCTCCCCTACCAAACACGTAGAATTAATCTGCATATAAAGTAACCCTACCCTCTGAGGCTTCTCTCTATCTCTCTCTCGCTTCACCGCATCTGTTCGTGTTTGTGAAGCAGTGAGTGTCCGCTTCGTCTCTACCTGTCATCCACCTGTGATCAATAGTACCTGATCCGGTGTGACCTACTACTCTGTGAAGATGAAAATCAGGTTCAAGTACGATGTTTTCTAATCCTGATCCTCATTATGAAATGTCCTTCGGTGAACAAAGAGTTGTGTAAGTGTGGTATAAAGTGAGTTAATGAATACTCGTCGTAAATTTTATAATATAGAAAAATATCTAATTTATTCTTATACTAGGAATGAAATCTCTAATAAATGTATATTAAATGGTTTCCTTAACGTGAAAATAATATAGCTTTCAAAAACTCCTCCATTAAATCATTCACTTAAGGGAAAAGTGTGAAAAGTATCTAACGGGTCACTGACACTCTGACGATAAAAAGATGAGCAGGACCAATTGAGATCGAAATTACACTGACACTCTCCCGTAACTTAATACCCTTTTCACATCCCCGAATACGAGAAGAAAAAAAAATCATCGTAAGTTTTTTTTTTTACGTGGGGTGGGGTTAGTGGTGAGGGTACGGGGTGGGGTTAGTGGTGAGGGTACGGGGTGGGGTTAGTGGTGAGGGTACGGGGTTGCTAGGGGTGGGGTTAGTGGTGAGGGTACGGGGTGGGGGTGAAGGAGGTAGAGAATTCGGTTCGTACAACATCTGAGAGAAAAACAAATATTACAAGTAGTTCCACAAGTCAAGGGAGAAAATATTTACCAAGAATTGTGAACGTGACGAGATTTCCACATTGGTGCATATACCACACCAAGAAGGACCTCTGGGGTGCATACATCAAACTCGCCCCCTCAGAGCATGTTATTCAGACCTTCAATATACATATGGCTCTCATGTCGCAGGCTGAGGATCATTGTGGAACTGTGAGTGTCAAGTACTCGGCTGAGTTTCACGCTCTACGGGAGTTAAAATCTAACACGCAAACTTTTTTAAGGGAAGTTTTCGATCCAAGTCACAATGCCAAAGAAATTTCGGAGTTGGGGAATAGTCTGTCGTTTGACTTGGCCACAGGAGTCAAATTTCTTCGCTTGCAGTTTGTTATTCCTCTCACTGAAAATATATTAGTATCGTGTCGAGATGTAAAGACTAATTTTAGATATAGTTAGAAGTTAAGTGTCTTTTACATATATTGGTACTAAGACCCAGGTGATACTCCAATCAGCAACTTATTTCATCTTTGATTATGTAAAGTATTTTTCTTTTCGTTTTTATCCCTGAAGAAACAATATGACGCTGATTTTTATTCTAGTCGACTTTCAGTTGTGTGGAGGGCGGGGCACTTTTCACTGCTTCCCACTCTTGTTATTGATGGTCTCCAATACCTCGACCACTGACAAATATCTCCTCCAGATCTGTACTGACAATATGTAAAATCACGAACAACGTCAGCAGCTGGCCTCTCTTTTTTTGTATTGACAGATCGTGTCATGCATACATAACTCTTAGGTAAAGAACATCGAGGAGCCTTTACGGAATACAACTCTCAGCTATGTAGAAAATCATAGGAGCTGATGGATTATCTGCAATCCACACGTGATATCCCGGCGTTCTGGACGGTTAGCTTTTAGTGGGTTTACTCAATTCTTGCTCTAGCGTTTGCTTATTGACTCATTGAGCGTCACTTCCTGGAACGCTAAACAAAAGCCAAACATTTCTTCGTTGTCGCCTGGAAGGACTCCCTGACGTCTTCTGCATTATACAGATACATACAGTGTGAATATTGTATCTCCAACAATGGTTCCACTAACAGAGGGAAGTTGACGGACTGACGCTCAATACTGTGGACAAGAGTAACAATCATGAAGGAATAAATATAAGCGCAGGTGGCTAACGGTGGCCAACTACGGTGGTAAGAATAATCGCTAGTTAAAACTGGCCGGCGCGTCACGCACCTCGGACACTCTGACTGATACGCTCACACGCGATCATGCACACCCACCCGCACCACTATTAAGCGTAAATATATCTACAGTATATATATATATATATATATATATATATATATATATATATATATATATATATATTCATGCTTGTACGAAGGAATGTTTGCATATGTATGCATGCGCAAAGTGTGTGTAGGTAAACAACATATGCAGTACGCATTTTGTACCTTTGAATAAACATTTATGTGGAATAGGTTGAACAGAATCACGAGGTTAAGTTTTAAGAACTGTTTATTATTGAAAACCATAAAAACAGCAACTTCTAGACTCACATCGCACAATAGAATCACAAAAGATATCGGTATTAGAAGATATAATTACCCTTTTCTATATGGAGAGATAGATAAGAGAGAGAAAGCGATAAATAGACAAATAGATAAAAAGAGACAGAATTGGCAAAAAGCAAGGATAGATATTCCTCTGAATCATTTTATATAAAAGCTTTGGGTAAAGTTCCCTTAATTCGGCTTATATATAAATAAGTTGTGGGGTTAAGTTACAAACCCAAATGGTCTTTTCTCCATTTATTGATAAAACTATATTGGTCACAATCTATTAGCAGATGCACCGTAATTAACACTACTCTGTGAGTGTTAGTTAAGGACGGGGGCTGAGTTAGGTCACCCGTCCGATTCTCGTGAGCTTCAAGTGAGGACTGGACTTTGGGAGGACTGGTGCCTGTGAGGGGAGCTCTGAAGGAGAGGCTGGGCTAACCCTACATTCTCAAGGTCGGCTTACTGATAGAGGAATTTCCCCTAACGTGAACAGCACATGGCATCTCACAGCTTATGGAAAATTACAGTAGGGTGATTGTATTATATAAACTAAATGTATTAACCCAAATTTATATAATTGGTATTGCCATGAGACAGGAGCAAATACATTTTAACAGTGTAAGAAGTACAGGGAGAGAGAGAGAGAAACGCGAAAATATTACCGTAGGCGATATGCTTTAAATAAATAGTTTGTTGTACAGTATAGCGGTGAGGACTGCTGACGCTTGACCACCTCATGCACACAATAAACCTGGAGCATTCACTATTAAACTGTACACAAATATCCACAAACACGCAAATACCTATGGACATTCACTATTCATTAAGTTATCCACATGTGTCAGTGATATGGAGATTACTATCCAAAAATATCCATTCTTCACAACCACTCATTAATTTTTACTATTTGCTGTATCTATGTTTAACAAAAATATCCGTAAAAAACAATACTCATAAACATATCATCAATTATCTAATCCATCATTAGTTTAAACAAATATCTTTCTCTTCCCAAACAGATATCCACGAACATCCACTATCCAGAAGTAGATAACTAGTACTACGCAATAAATATCTATAATTATCCACTGCAAGGGAGTAAATAAACCCTATATCCAAATATTTATCTACAACTATCTATCTCTAACCACCCACTATCCACATATAGCATCCACAACTATCCACAGTCCAAAATAACAACCAATCCTAAACAAATATACCTATAACTAGCCACTATCCACAATCTATCAATATCCAATAGCTCACTAAGATATTACTGAACCAGATATCCAGTGGTTTAATTATTCACACCTTTATTAACGTGGTCACGAACGAGTGGGAGTATTATTGAGATATTTCTAGTAATTGTCTTCGTTTGTTGATACTGTGACGAGTGAATGTTTACTAGTGAGAATATTTTATGAAGGGCCGGTGTTATTACTGTACTGTTATGCTGTGGTAGGTGGGATTGTGGGGTAATTATTGGTCTGTTTTTCTTATATTCGTTGGCAATTCGTTGTTAGTTTGTATTGTTATTGATGTGATTGGTGATGTTATTCTTGTTGTTATTATTATTATTGGTGTTGCTTTTATTATTGTTTGGTTTAGACACGTTGCATTTATTATTATTATTATTTGTAGTAGTAGTAGTAGTAGTAGTAGTAGATAGCTACTTATGTATTAGGATATTTAATATTAAGGTAATTAAATGGTGACGAAGGTGTGGCTATTGGGGGAGGTTGGAGGCCATTTTAGTAGTAGTAGTAGTAGTAGCCTTATCATATCAACACTAAAATCTTACATTAAATAACACCACGACAAAGAAGAGTCAGTACAGGAAACTCCAAAAATAGAGAGAAAAAAAATCGAAAAAAACACAAAAAATAATACAAATAAATATAAGAAAGCAGGCAAGCGACCCCAGGCTCTCACAGGCAAATCCGATAACTTCTGCTACTTTAAGACCAAGAGCTTTAGAATATATACGTTCCCTTAATCTTAGAAAAATTCTTAGAGTGTAAAACTGCATCACATAAGTATGATAAATGTTGATATTCTGTCAAGAAGGAAGATGATCCCTTAAGCTGTGAAGATTAATTGAGTTCAACGGAGGAATTTAGAGCGTAAATAAATAATGAAGGGAACTTTGTGTGTGTGTGTGTGTGTGTGTGTGTGTGTGTGTGTGTGTGTGTGTGTGTGTGTGTACGAGATAACTTTAGGTTAAGAAGTGGTCAGGATTAAAATCTTCAAACTCTTAAGAAGAAAAATAATTTGGTCTTTTGTTTGAATGAATTCTTAATATATCTTTCTTGTCTCTCTCTCTCTGTTTTGTTATATATTATTTCTCTCTCTCTCTCTCTCTACTATAACTGAAAACCCGTCAACCAGAGAGCCAGCCATAGCAAACACCACTATGAACCAAAGAGACTGTCCCGGGTGTCGTAATAGCGAGAGAGACAACTGTACACTGCACCACTAAATTATTAACACATAAAACACAAGCATCATCTCAATGTCTCGTCCAAAAGAACTAAAGCATTTTCCGACCATCAGTACTAATACACGAACCTTCTAAATTAAAATCCATCAAAATAATATCAAGAATGGCCTGATGGTGTATAGGAGGGAGAGTTAAAAGCAATGGCGTCGATAAACCGTAGGATAGACAGAGTGACGGATAACTCCCATGGCCTAACATGCTCCCGCTCTGTGGTTGTGCATATATGGATGGACAAGCGTGAAACCTCCCTACCAAACAGACGGCCTTGAACGGGGCTGAGGGAATACATTAACTCAGCCGCAGATATGAGCACCAAAGGCCTGTATAGAGTAACACACGACTACGAAGGGGGGAGGCAGGGGAGGAGGGTGGAAGGGAGGGAGGCTAGGTAGGAGGGTGGAAGGAAGAGAGAAGCGGGAGAGGGGAAATGAGGAGAGCGGGGAAAATGGGGGAGGGGAGGAGGTAAGGGGGGTAGGACAGACAACAAAAGGCTTCACACGAGCGAGAGGCCATTTACAACACTGGTGACGGACAGACCTGACGCCCGGCTTGGAGGAGGAGGTCGTCCCACAGCCCTCCTGCCCAAAAGGTTGGGATGATCGAAGCGACACCAGCACCAGACTCCCCCCCTCCCTCCCTCACTTCACCAATCACGCTAAAAACTCCCTGTTTGTGTTGCATAAAGAGACGCTCGTGCAACAGTCGAGCCCTCGTGCTATTGATCCCATGCATTAGCGTCGTGGGCTTCACATACTGCAAGTCTTCATGAATTTACGCTTCAATCTAATCCGGAAAGATTTAGGCCAGGCCACCTGAGCATTGTCTTGTTGCTATCAGAGTTACGAAAGGTGACATATATATATATATATATATATATATATATATATATATATATATATATATATATATATATATATATATATATATATATATATATATATATATATATATATATATATATATATATATATATATATATATATATATATATATATATATATATATATATATATATATATATATATATATATATATATATATATATATATATATATATATATATATATATATATATATATATATATATATATATACATATAGTAACTGATAGCAACAAAACAATGCTTAGGAGATACATCATCTATATGCAATATTGGGTCCAAGAAGCAGGTGTATTTATCTATTTATTTATTTAAACATTTGAACACACCATTCGGTTGGCACTGCCGACATGAGAATATTTATGTTCTTTGCAGTATGTCGAGCTTGACTGTAATATATTTCCGAGGATTTCCTAGCAGTGATCAGCTCTCCAGGCCAGAATTTTATACAAAAATTCATACGATGAAAGATTACCTTGATTATAGAAACAAAGACGTATTTATCTCACATAAACAGCCCAACTAACCTGGGTGCTATAACGCCATCAAAACAACACTCTGAGCTTCCTGTAACTGGATATGTCTTCCTATTTTCTCTGGTTAACAACAGACCAAATCCTACCCACAAATTTTCGAAATCCGAAACCTTGTTTTTCTTGGACCTACACTGACACAAGAGGCGACAGGACTGAGTGAAGTAACAATGACGCTAATGTTGACCTGCAGGCATTGTTTCAACTGACAACAATCCTAAAACAACAAGAGAGAAGGTTTTTTTCTCTTGTGATAACGTTTTAACCTTTACTACCTGCTGCCTCCTCTCTCCCACCTGAAGCCCACGAAAAAGCTTTTGACATTTACCCCAATGTTGGTCACCACTGTCTGTGTCTTGCGAGTGAATAAAAGTAAAATTTCAATTGTTAATTACCCGACCAGATGCACCTCCGTCTGAGCAGGACTTCTCATGTCCTTAACTGTTGCCACCTGTGTGTCGTGTCTCGTCTTCAACCATTATATTCTCTTTATCTCGGTTCTGAAGATTACTATTTGCTCGGTTTTATATTCCCTTGTAATTTATTATCTCATTTTGCCTTCGTCGTCCCATTCATTTCAGATGTCAGTGCAGTTCCGCTATTTATATTCAATAGCTCGCTCTCTTTCTCTCTCTCTCTCTCTCTCTCTCTCTCTGCTAGTATGTTAGTCTATGTTCTCTCTCTATTTCTCCACATATCTCAATCTTTCTGTCTACCTGTCAGTATCTATGTCTCTCTTAACATCTCGGAAACACATAACATCAAGAACTCTTCACCCCCCAAAGACTCCTTCCATTCAATTTTCACAGCATCAAAGGAATATCACGAGACGAGAGGTTAAAAACTGACGTACAAAAGCTCACGAACGCGGAAATTGGCTTCCAATAGTGAGGTGGAAGGCCTGGTGGGATGCACAGGGAGGAAGATAATAGTGTTTGACTTACAATATACAAGAGGGAAAATATGCTTTGAGAATGAGTGAACGAAGTAAAACAGAACATATGAGGAGAAGAATTGTTATTGACCAACCTATATATAATTGGAGGAGAGACTGAGACAAAATTAATTAACGGAAATAACAAATAAAACAAGATAGAAATATGGGACAAGGAAGAATGCTTTAAGAAATGTGGAAAAAAATTTATTGTATTTATAAAAAAAGCAACTGAAGTATAAAAAAAAATCTAAAGTAAAATAAAGCGAAAAAAACGAAGAATAGTAGAAAACTCAAAGATAATAGAACATAAGAAGTCGGATTTAAAAAAAAGAAAGGAAATGAAATAAATTAAAGTAAAAAGCTACAAATTACTGATCACAGATCCAAATTCCTCAATTAAAACGAACCAAATTAAAAAATATAGCCAAAATAGAACAGAAAATATGGAATTAAGGAACACAGATGAAAAGAGGATTAAGAGATGGAGTTGAATTATACAAAAAAAAAGTTAAATTGAATAGAAAGATAAAAATTATGAAACACAGAGGAAAATATTACGAAAATTAAACTAAAATAATTCCAATGTTAAAAGCAATACAGCGTTATCCTTCCTTTAATACTATACAATATATAACATTTATGAAATTTAAATAAAAATAAATGATTAACAATAATAAGTGAACAAGAAGAAATAACTATGAAATATAAAGAATAAATATACCTATATAACATAACACATACGGCATATACGGTATATATTTATCTATCTATACTTCTGTACTTATGCTTGTATCTGTACTTGTATCTGTGCCTATTTACGGTATACATTTCTGAATTAATACGAACAATTGAAATTAATGCAACAATAAGAGCCATTAATACGTATTTACATAAAGGTAATTGCAAATTCACACAACACTCTAGGTTAAGTGCAAAATACATATTCCCCTGATGCACATAACTTTACATGCATAATCGTATTAGCATTAATATGTGTGTAAATGCAATCATAGATGGTGTTTTCAAATATTATACATGAATACGACCACATTATTCATACACACACACACACACACACACACACACACACACACACACACACACACACACACACACCAAAAAATAGTAAATCATTATAGATTTTATTTTTCATCGGCATTTTAGCTCAATAAACAATTAATTCATATTTCTAACACGTAATTGATTAATACGAAAATTCTACACAAATTCCACATAAATTAATCTAATAATGAAGACTTTTGTAGGAACTTTTAATTAATTCCTTCCTCTATATGACTTATCAATATACCTGTACAAGACAAACTGAAATATATACGCACGATCATCAACAGGTAAGAATGACTTAATTATATTCTACCTGAAACTGATTACAGAAGATACAATAGCGGATATTATAACACAATACCTTACCACAGGGGTGAAAAAAAGAGATATTAACTATGAAGCCATTAACTTGGTTTAATAGTCAATTACAAAAGCAATCAAAACTTTTACCACAGCTGTTAGCAATCACGTTAAATAACCTCTAGCCTGTGGCAATTATGGACACTACATATTGTTATTGTTTTAGTAGATTCGAAAGTTGTAGTGATGCAGTGAAACGAAGCAGGAATCTAGTCTAGTTAATGTTCTTTTGTTAATGTCAGCTCGAAGTATGATGTGGGTGAGTAGGTTTTGTTTGTGTTAAGTTGTAATTTGATGCAGTTGATTTCATGATATCAAGTCGATGCTTAATGTCGGTTCTTAAATCTTATCTTTATTACGTCAGGTTTTATTTTGATGCAATTGAATTCACTTTATCATACAAGGATCAGTTGGTCTAGTTTGGTTGGTAGATTTTTTTATTGTTATTGATATAGATTCGATAACGAGTGGAGTATTTTTAAGCCATGTAGATACAATAATTACTTCATTTCAGTATGTCATTTTAGAAACACTGAGGTAGGTACAGGTAAAATAGTATAGGTACAGAAGCAGGTGAGAAAGATACAGGTGAGGAAATAATTTGACAGGTATATATATAGATAGATACAGTTATTTTAAGAGATAGATACAGTTATTATAAGAAAAGTACAGGTGCAATATGACAGGTACAGGTGCAGGTACAGGTACATAAATTTCAACATGGAAGCATTACATTCACACATTTTGAAGGAATCACCTTATTTTTGTACATAAAGAAGAAACAATTAATAGTAATACAGGTAAAGTACAGGTAAGAATACAGGTACACACACACACACCTTCAACCCATTAACACTATATAGATATTATTCATCAGTAATGTTCCACGGTAGGTCACGTCAGCATTCACCTCTCAGACAGAACACTAGCGCAGAATGCACAATTCGTCTCCTGACATTATACAAAGCATTTCACCACGGAATCATTTCAGTCTTAATAAGTCAAGGTGAAATATCTGACTTTTAGATCTTCTTTTTGTGTTTGAACGCTTCATCTAATTAATTTGGAATTAAAAATACAGGTAAAAAGTCCAGGTACATGTTCAGGTAAGTAGATTTCTTCATAATGTTTAACACAAGAACACTATTCAAAGTCTATGTACATTATTACTTAAACATCGTCTTTTGTACATATAAGGTTAGTACTTTCTATATAAATATTAAATAATCTTCCTTATAATTTCTCGTATAGTATAGTTAAACGTTTATCTTTACTGACAAACGTTATAAACATCGATCATAACATCACAACATCGACCTGCTTGAACGTTTTCCTCCATGTCGAATGTGAAGGTCCTGTGCCTTAAGTTTATATTATATCCACATAATGCTGAACTGAACATCAAAGGCTTATTTCCGTAAATATTTGGACGAAGCTAGACCCTACGAACAAAGTCAAAGGCCAAGAGGATGGGTAGGAGGAGGAGGAGAAGGAGGAGGAGGAGGAGGAGGGGAGGAGGAGGAGAAGGAGGAGGAGGACGAAGAGGAGGAAAAGAAGAAGAACGAGAGAAGGATGGGCAAGAGGAGAAAAAGAAGAAGGAGGAGCAGAAGGAAGAGGAGGAGGAGGAGGAGGAGGAGAAGGAGAAGGAGTAAGAGGAATAGGATAAAGAGGAAGACTGATAAATCTTCCAGCGGTCACATGCAAACTGCATCACCGAGGAACCATTTCAGTCACCCATCTACTTTAAACATAAACCTTCCCCCTCACGTGAGCTAATGCAGACGCCTATTTTAAAAGCAAGACATCGCGTGACTTCGCAACAGAGAGAGAGAGAGAGAGAGAGAGAGAGAGAGAGAGACTCCTCGCGTGGTGGCCAGGAGCAGGTGATGGTCGTGGTGTTGGTGTTGGCCTTGAGTCTTTAAAAGAAGCTGAGAAGACAGTCCTTGAGTACAAACACTATCACGCAAGTTGCCCAAAAGCTCGCTTAAAAACCCATTTACATACGACGCGACGTGACAGGGAGAGGATGCGTCATTCAGTGGCTGTATTGATTGTGAGACTCTCGGCGCTGTGGGTGTTTTATGTTTTAAACACCTCAAGTTGTCTAATATGCACTTGTGATTCTCAGGAGCAAAGGTCTATAGAAGAGGCCACAAGGCGCAGGTGGGTGATGCTCCGGTGATGTCATATTGCGGACTCCTGAGCTTTGCACTCTCTCTCACACATTACAGACAGAAATTTATTGTTCCTCATATTATACTGTGTTATCTCAGTATCTCATATAGAAAATAATACTAGTCGAGTGTCTATTATTGCATATAACTTTAGCTAAGGACACCAATCAGTACAGTGTGTGATACAGATACAGTGGCAGAGAAAATAAAAAGATAAACAATGCTTTTTTCAGTTTTTGCATTGAAAGAGGTACAGCTTGAAATAGATTCACCATAACTATATGTACATTTCTTTACAGATTTACTTTACTCCTTGTTCAGTTATTCTGTTAATAAAGAGGCCGTAGACGTGAAGTGACATATTCACAAAAAATATATAAACTTTTTTTCTGTCAGTAAGTTAAACACCAATATTTTTTTTTCCGTCAGTGAGAGAGTGAGTCGGAAAATGATCCACATATTTTGAGGTGATTGGCGCAGGTAATAACTACTCAACCTAAAACAGAGCAAGAGTGGAATTTGACCAATTACAGAGCGAGTATACACACCTCTGATAGCGCCAGCCTGTAATTTATTGGCATTGTAATCGCGATGCTCATTAGCCGTGGGAGTGGCGTTAATTTTTGGCTATTGTGTTTCGATATTGAGAGAGGCATCAGTCTTGTCCGGTAAAAACACACAGGCTCTCTGTTGATGACATTGAATATGATACAAGGGTCGGCAGCCTATTGAAGAGGAGTGAATAGGGTTCATGCTTATTGATCGTGTGAATAAAGTTCCTGTTTGTTTGTGTGTGTGTGTGTGTGTGAGAGGGGGAGACAAGTTCGTGCAATACAGTTATAATTCACCCATCTTTACCTCCCCAACTCCCCCACCTCAACACTCCTGCAACACTCACCTCAACACCACCAACACTCCCCCACCTCAGCACTCCCCCACCGTAACACTCCCCCACCCACCAGGCCTTACCTAGCTGTCTCGAGTCTCGATAACCCAACATAGATCTGTATATTATTCACATTAGTTGACGTAAAAGCCTTTGTAATGTGTAAATGAATAATAAAGACGTATACATAGTGAAGAATGGTAATGGTGGTTAGTGATGATGGTGGCTGTTGGTTGACAGTGGTTGCTGGTGGTGATAGTTGATGATGGTAGTTGTGTTTGGTAATGATGGTAGTGGTGGTAGATGGTGAGTGATGGTAGTAATGGTGGTGCGTGGTGATGGTTGTAATGGTGGTTGTGGTTGGTAAGGATGGCTAAGTGGTAGTTGTGGTTAGTGATGATGGTAGTGGTGGTTGATGGCTTTGGTTACTATAGTGACAGGTGTAGTTTGAGAGATAATTATCGTATCTGGTAAAGTAATGATGATGATGATGATGATGATGATGATGATGATGATGATGATGATGATGATGATGATGATGATGATGATGATGATGATGATGACGATAAAACCAGCTCATTTACATATAACATTCGATCTTTTACATATATATCTTATTCATTTTATTATTTTACATTTACCTGCTTCTCTCTTATCTAACTCATCTCATTCCATTCATTTACTTTATTCACACATACACAAACAAATTAAATACATGTCAGAATTCGAATATACTTTATTGCCGGTAACTTAATCATACGCCGGTCGACTTCAACACCGGTACACCAAAATTACACCGGAAAATTAGCTATTAACACAGTCATTTACACTGTATAAAAGACCGAAATGAAATATAGATGAAATAAAGACAAGTAAATATTAGAGAAAAACAAAATCAAAATTCAACTTAACCAGAAATTGAATACTATATCAGATATAAATTTTTGATGTAACTTAAAAACAAACAAAAATCTAATTACAACTGGATTTATTTACCATTAATAAGATATCCACTGACTTGACATGACATAAATTTGTCTTATTTTAATCCAGGAAGAAATAAAGCGACACAAGAATGATTATTTGTGTTTATAAGGTTCCATACGAGTCACACATTCGAAATATTTAAATTATCAACATTTGGCTGTGGTATTCATTGTGATTTTTATGTGTTTTTTGATCGTGATATTTTACGTTCTTGGTGATTTTTCCAGTGAGTCTAAGTATTCACGATGGACATGGTGAAGAATACAGATATGTGGAGAAAATAATAGAATGGAGTTTATACTGATATTCTGAGAGTGTAATTTACTCAAGGGATTCTGTAAACATAAACACGAAGGGACTCTGTAAACTCAAACATCAAGGGACTCTATAACAAAGACATCAAGGGACTCTGTAAATTCAAACATCAAGGGACTCTGTAAACACAAACTTTAAAGGACTCTATAAACACAAACATCAAGCCACTCTGTAAACACAAACATCAAGGCACTCTGTAAACTCAAACATCAAGGGACTCGATAAACACGGACTTCAAGGGACTCTGTAAACTCAAATATCAAGAGCTAACGTTTTTAGCACTAAGAAACAAGAGCTAACGTTTTTAACACTAACAAAAACACTAATAGATTACTTCCTTTATGTATTACGATATCGTCTGCAGAACCAGTCCACAAACCATGAACTCTAACAACGAAATAATGAAAAAAAACATCAAATTAATTCGTATTTACCTTACCCCAACCGTTCCCAGTATGCAAATATATGCAAATAAGTTAATTAGTATAGCACAATGTATAGACAAATAATACATAAAGGTAGATAAATGAATAAATAAATAAATACGTATATAATTCTAGCAGTCATCTCCTGAGCCATTCCCACGCAACCAAGTTAATTTTTTTTCCATTCTCTTCTTCGTTTCAGTTGTGGTAATCAACCTAATACTCGTCTTTCTCATCTAACTGACCGACATTGTTTTCCCACATGAGAGAGGCTTATAAATGTATATTGTCAACTGTACGATCAGCCCCCACACACACACACACAATAACACAGCTAAAACTAATTCTCTGTAAGTCTCGTTAGTTTGAATGGCTTCGTGTTCTTTAAACTGGAGTATAAATTTCTCTATAACAATTTCGGTATTTAGATAATAATAAATCTTAGTTTAGATTATGACATCCTACTCAGAAAGATCATCATATAGTATATATATAGAAAAAAAAAGCCTTAAAACAATATCACAAATGTCATATCGTTATTTAAATACCCCCCAAAAAATGTCCCTCTAACTTATTAAACAAATATAATTTTAAGTATAAATCACAGATATATATATTAATCACCAATTAGTGTAAATATCACTGATTAATAGCACAGATTAATACTGATACACGTTTCGTCCTCAAACCTGATATATAATGAAATATTCCTACCTACCAAATATATCTTTCAGTAACAAAAGGATACAGGAATATCAATTTCAACATTCCTCATTCTCGGTAGAACAGAAACGTACCCAGTTGGAATCAGCAATCCAAGACAGTGTGCTGCTCAATACGATGAATACCACTGCGTCGAAACCTATCCTACAAGTTCCCCCAAAGGACCCCAGGATAGGAGAGCCTGGGCCTGGGATAAAGACAATGCTGGAGAGGTCTTATTATCCTACTGTTATCCTTCCTGCAATTCAAGATCCCAAAGGCTGCCGGGGAGTATCCTTCTAAAGCCCTTAACGATTTCTCCTAATGAGCAGATGTTCGGGAGGACGGAAATGACTGGGGTCTTCTTGCCATTATATTGCTTGCTTGTACGTGAAGTCTAATTACCTTTCACCCTACTCCCTAAAGGTCCTCCCGCCTGGTTATCCAACTGACTGGAGTGAGGCGGTGTTTGATTCACTCACTGTCCTCCTAGCTTCAGTCCTGAGACTCGATAATGATATTGTAGATGTCGTTCTCCTAGCGCTTCTGCATTATTTCTAGTTTTCTTTCTCTTTCTTCCTTTCTTTTGCACTTAATTTTTCTTTTATCCTATGTTCTTTCTCTCTCTCTCTCAAATTATCTGTCCATCGATCTTTCTTTCTATCTGCTTCTCTCTCTCTCACACACTCTAACTGATCTGGATTAAGTGCTATGTAAGAAGGATATAAAACTTGGATCAAAGCAACACGAGCTACCTCCCACATACGACTTGAATCTCTACAACATCCTACACACGATGGAAACAGACCACAGCAGGGATCCTCTCAAAGCGTGGCACTATCCTTAAATCAAGTCACTTGTTTTGTTTACAAACTTTCGTACAGCAACGCAGTATTGTCGTTTGTTAGAGCCTCCCAATTACGATGTTATTGTGTAATGTAAGGTCGTTACTGAGATGCTTATTCCGAGATAGATTTTACGTATTGTGGTTTAAAGGAGGATAGAGAGAGGAAAGAAGATGAAAAACAGAGAGACAGACAGACAGAACGTATACACCTGACACAATCAAGAATATTCTTTAGTTATCGCAGTACAAGGTTAATTAGACCTCATTAACCAAGACCTTAAATATATACACAGGTAAGTGATAGTTTACTGAGGCGCTGAAAGACTTGTAATGAATATGAATGGAAATAACTGAGTGTTGTTGATATAACTAAGGACAAGGAGGAGGATGAGGAGGATGAGGAGAATGAAGAGAAGGAGGGAAGAAGGAGAAAAAGGAACGAGGAGGAGGAGGAGGTGTGTGTAATAAAGTATGCAAATTAGTTGGAATTTACATTTTATTGTGTTTTATACTAATTCATGTTTATTGATGGAGGATTAACATCTACATTTAACATTGACTTAATTATGTATTTCTCCAAGCATATAACTTGTACATGAATACTTGAATGTAAAAGAAAAATGGTATTAGTTCATATATTCAAAGACCATTTACCCTGAACCATCACTCGTGACCTTAATCTTCGTCTTACTTCAATTTAGGACTAAAATTCTTCCTGGTTAATACTTAGATAGATATATTCTGGAAGTTTGAAGATAATACGTCAACGCATTCAGCAGGTAGTGGGGGTGGGGGGTAATTCTCCAAGGTGTTACACTGGTCCCATTAGTATAGACACGAACACAGGATTTCTAAGCTAGACCCAAATTCAATATGCTTTCCAACGACGAAATCCAGAAACCTTTATCACCCAGAGCTAAGAACCGAAGACATCACTAATGTAACTTTCGATACTACAAACGCTGAACAATAGACAAACAAAATTTAAAGGTTAGAGAATGTTATTCAGTTATATGACCTTTACGGTGACAAGTGACCTTCAATTTATATCTCAGCCAGCAAAACAAACAATAGATTGCTAGGATTTCCACAAGTCGATTGTTGTTCACATATACAGTCACACAAAGTCACATATTCAGTAACATATAGAGACACCTATTCAGTTGCATATCTATTTACATACACCCATGACCTGGTGAATCCCCGTGACCTGATGAACCCCAGTGACCTGATGAACCCCTGTGACCCGATGAATCCCCGTGACCTGATAAACCCCTGTGACCTGATGATACCCAGTGACCTATTGAATCCCCGTGACCTGATGATTCCCCGTGACTTGAACATTTGACCTCATCCTGACCTAAGACAATAGCCATTCCAATGATGAATCCATAAGAAAGTAATCTAAGAGTTTGGCGCAAGACAACACCTCAATGTTTCCTATGTTAGATCACACACACACACACACACACACCTTCACACCTTTTCCTACCAAACATTCACTGAATTCTCCATAAAATTCATGTGCACGTATGAAAAAAAAAGCTCTAAACTCGACTTATATTACTGCGGTTCATGCATTCTGTGGGAGTGTTCACAGGACCTCAGAGGTATTCAATATTCAATGATATTTCCATTATTCGTCGAAAAAGAAAAGTGCTTCGTCGTAAAATTAACTCTGGTATTTGGAAATTATAACCAAATACAGAAAAATAGGTTTATATTAGTGAGATATTATTATCATCGGTAATTTGGAAAAATATATACAACCTTGCTGACAATGATGGTTAAAAGGTGACAGGAGAAAGTTTACCTAAATAAGATAATAAGAAAATAATATAACAAAGAATTTATATATAAAAGAATCATTAATGAATCGTTTGCCCCAAGATGTGTACAGTATATAATGAGGTATATAAAAAAATAATAATATATAAATAAATAAATAACAATTATCTATAAATCACCCGGGAATGTGATGGACTAGACTGGGCCAAACTCAGCTAAAAATAAGGTATCAGTTATTGTTTAAGCCATGCATGAAAAACATTTACTCCTGACCCTGGAATGTAGGCAATGTTAAATACAAAGTCTTAAATCCATATTCCTCATCAGTTTTATTTTCACTATTTACCTCGTATAATTCTTACTAAACTGGTACATTTAAGTCTGATTAAATCTAACATGTAAGTTGATCTGGTTATCGTGTATGTCTAGCTATCGTGAAAGTAAGTCCAGTTATCGTGTACTTAAGCCAGGTTATCGTGAAAGTAAGTCCAGTTATCGTGTACTTAAGCCAGGTTATCGTGTAAGTAAGGCTGGTTATCGTGGAAGTAAGTCCGGTTATCGTGTGAAAAATCTTACGTCTTTATAATAAAACCTGGAAGTAGTAATTAAATTGTATCGTATATAATCAATTCAAGTGTCATTTTTTTTTGTTGGGGAGAGACTAAGCCACCTTGATGTTGCCATGTGAGGTGATCGGTCAGTCTCGGAGCTAGTTAATCCCGGAAGCAGACCCGGATTTCAAAACTAAACTCAAACTTAAACCAGGATTCAAAAGGATTGGGATTCGAATTATCCAGTTCCGAAGTTGGCAAACAAAGGGGATTTATCATTTTTCGACAACTCATAGTCTGGGTTTTAGCGTTGAAGATCCGGTCCTGAGTCAGTGTGTGTCTCTGGGATTAGTGAGTGGTAGCGCTGTCTCTATTAAATTATGTAAATCCTCAGCGTAACTAATGAATGACAAGAGATACGATGTTCACTGTTGTGATTTTTAAGGTCGAAAGGATAAACAATGAAAAAAAGGCGACAGGTACTTTAACAATTAGCACCTTACTCACATGCAGTCTACTTCTTTTCATTTAATAAACATCTTTAACCTCCTATTTATATATTCACCAATGCAACGACTAGAACTTCTATTTCCTAGTTTAAAAATATCAAAAGTCAAGTTTAATTTATTTTCTTAAGAGGAGGTAAATGAGTGAGTATTTTGACACCTTTGATCTTTATTCACCTTTATTTACTGTGAGTAGCGATGTAATGAGACCTGAGGGTTTGGAACTGTTGTGTATGTATACTGAGAGAGAGAGAGAGAGAGAGAGAGAGAGAGAGAGAGAGAGAGAGAGAGAGAGAGAGAGAGAGAGAGAGAGAGAGAGAGAGAGAGAGAGAGAGAGAGAAAGAGAGAGTAATTCAACCACTTAAGGCCAACAAAAGTATACATAACTCAAATTAATCACCAACACATTGTCCAATTCACCATAACTCATTGTCTAAGTCACACTGGCAAAGTTTCCCCTCCCTCCCTCCCTCCTTCCCTTTGTCCCTCACCCCCTTTACTACAAACCACGCCATTAACGCTTTTAAGGGAAACTAACCGAAATGAAGAACAGCCAAGTGGTAGTAAATTTATAAGTGGGCGTGAATTACCGGAACAATAACTCCTGCATCTCCTCCTCCATCACACGAGCCCTCCTCTAACCTCCTCCTATAATCTTTTTAAATGAGCCTCTTATTTTTACTTCCGACGAAACCCATAAAATTTCTCCCTGATGCGACTGGAAGCTTCTTTCTCAATATTTTGTTTATTTTCCTTACTCTTTTCACTTCCTTCTCTCTTGTGTCTGTGTGTCTCATTGTCTCATTATCTCCCAATCAGTCAGTCTGTCTAACTGTACTTTTTCTCTTTCTTCTCCTCTGGCTGTCACTATCTCTTTCTCATCTTCTCTGCTTGTTACTGTCTCAATAATTCCATCTGTCAATTAATCTGTCTGTCATTGGTTAAATCTCTCTGTTTCGTCTGAACTCCCGACTTTTCGACTTTAATACATTATATATAAGACAACTCGAGGAAGTTTCAACCCAGAATTTTAAAAGAAGTCGTTTTATATTTTCGTCTTGCCTTCTGGACTGTCTCAAGACTACACGATTTGGTAATTGAGTCTTCCCATAAAGACTACACCAAGGGGAGGGGAGAATATTTTGTCTTATCAATGTTAATGTGTATATAATGTGTATATACCTAATAAATGTTCAAGTGTATATACCTTAATGACATACTATACAGATACCTTATTTATCATATCTAAATTAAATCACTACCTTTTATGATACAGTCGCCAGGTGTAAATTAATATATACCTGTAATTTATACCTGAACCTGTAGTTGTTGTTGTATTGATGTTGCTAAATAAACTCTCTAATTCTGGTCCTGATTCGTAGTGTATAATGACTTGCTATAATGAGAGTAAGCTTCACTTAATGGGTATTGTGTTCAGGTCATTGGCGATGTTAAGTGTATCATGATAACGTGGAAGCTTGTTTTTGGAATGAGTCTGGATCTACCATGTTTGTGTTGGTAGTGGTTTACTGGGTGGTAGTTGTGGTAAATGGGTGGTGGGTGGTAGTGGGTTAGTGGTGGGGCAGTGGGTTGTTGTGGTGGTGGTGGTGGGTTGTGGTGGTGGTGGGGTAGTGGTGTGTGGTGGTGTAGTGGGTAGTAGTTGTGCTGACAGTGGTAGTGGCTAGTGTGGTAGAGTGTTGTACTGTGGTATTGCTGGTTGGCAAGAAAGTAATCCCTGTCATATTGGTATTTAGCAAAACCACAGATAGCTAATGTACTGCGTAGGAAGAATTGGAAACTATGATAGCTGCGAGTATAAATCCACAAACAAACATTCATTACATAGCAGTCAAAATAAAATATCTAATCTCAGTCATTTATCAATTTCCGCGAATAGGTTTTACACAGGAAAAAAAAATCCTTGGATAGTCGACTGCATGTAAGCCTGTCGAAATGAAAGTTTATAGAAAATATATAATTCGACACAGGCTTCAAACTTTGGAAATTCTCTTGTTGATAAAATTGTGAGAATCCAGTCACCAGGTTAATTGTAGGTGATTGTAGTAAAAAACAAACAGCGTCATTATATAGTTAATACAGTTGGATTAGGTTAGTTTGAGGTTAGATTAAGATATTTTGAGATAAGATTAAGTTAGTTTGAGCTTAGCTTAAGGTAGTTTGAAGTTAGATTAGAATAAGTTTCAAGTTAGCGCATGATAGTGTAGATCAGAATGGTAAAAAAAAATCGTGATTAAGCTCAGAAATGCTTTATAATTTGACTTTTTATCTACGTGTTTTCTCAGTGCAAAGACAAGGTAAACACAGGCATGCTACTGTTGATAATATACTGTGGTACTTTTCATCAGGTAAAGTCTTTCATTTACACCATTCACTAACTCTTACTTTCTTCAATAGACACACAACTAAATAAAAAATAATAATCTCTCTCTCTCTCTCTCTCTCTCTCTCTCTCTCTCTCTCTCTAGTATGAAGTAGCGGAGGTCTTAAAACATGATGTAGGTAACCCAAGCCCCCTTCTCATATCTCTCACTGGCTAAAATATTTACGTTCTGGCCCCTACCAAATTTTATACACGGTACATCTCTCAACATGTCTACAGTACTTGTATCTCTGTGTCTAACCTTTGCCAGAAGTTAAAACTTTACAACATATACGTTCAACCATGCAAGGGAGGGGGGTGAGGGGGGATTACACCCACACACAATCGGCCTGTTGCTGTGAAAATAAATCTTACCTCTAAAACTACGTGGGCTATCAAATCAAAACTCAACCATATATGCGTGTGTGCGTGTGTGTGATTGACGTTTTATAACTTTCAAAGTAACATCCAATCAGTTTGTGATTCTTAAAATAAGCATCTCGTTTAAAATAGAATATAGGTTAGCAGTTTAATAATTCAGGTGTATAATTTAGGCAAATAATTCAACAGAGACAGGTAAGGCAAGGTGGTGGCGTGCAGCGTGGAATCCATCATGACCACATTTCTATTTTCTACAGCGGAAGTTTTGGGTTGGCTAATGGAGTCATAGTTGTCGTTTTTTTTTCTGGTTTGTGGATAAAGAATGGAGTCATGCTCACGATTTTATGGCAACACACTGACACCCACACCCACACCCACACACACTCACACACACACACACACTCACACACACACACACCCACACCCACACACACACAACACACCCACACACACACACCGACACCCACACCCACACACACCCACACACACCACACACACACACACACCCACCCACACACACTCACACCCACACCCACCCACACACCCACACCCACACACACCCACACCCACACACACACTCACAGATAAACAAACACAAACCCACGAACACCAACACAAACCAACTGTAAATATACATCTTAATACGGGTGAACATTACTGAAACATGAAGAATCACAACATAATCACAACATAAACCTAACCTAACCTAACCCAACCTATCCTATAATCTTGACATACTTCTCTATTTCTTCATGCCCCTCTCTCCATCTACTGCCCCTCTCTCCATCTACTGTTCCTCCCCATCTACTGCCCCTCCCCATCATCTCCCCTCTCATCTACTGCCCCTTAACTCATCTACTGCCCATCCCCATTTACTGCCCTCTCCCCCATCTACTGCCCCTCTCTCTCATCTACTGTTCCTCTCCATCATCGCCCCTCTCTCATCTACTGCCCCTTAACTCATCTACTGCCCAGCCCCATTTACTGCCCTCTCCCCCATCTACTGCCCCTCTCTCCATCTACTGTTCCTCCCCATCTACTGCCCCTCTCCATCTACTGCCCCTCTCTCCATCTACTGTTCCTCCCCATCTACTGCCCCTCTCTCCATCTACTGCCCCTCTCTCCATCTACTGTTCCTCCCCATCTACTGCCCCTCCCCTCATTCTATTCCCCTTCAACCTCCACAACTACAACTTATCCTCACACCACCACCACTTAACCTCACACCACCACTTAACCTCCACCTACAAACACTCCGCCATAGCTGCTGTAAGTCGAAAGTTGCGAATTCGTATTCAGGGACAAGTTGTTGGAGCTTCTAATAACTTGCTTAGACATAAACCATTGACTCTTCAGGCTTCTACGCCCTTAACTCATGAGACATAGGCAAGCATGAACTTAGCATGTTTCCCTGTTGGGCGCTGTAAACGCTTCTGCGCTTCACCATACACAAGGATGTAGGAGGGTGCCCAATAAATGAACAAAAATAGTGAATAATAATCTCGATATACAGTACATCCATTTACTTAACATTTACGGAAAGTATATATTATCTTCCCCTTGACAGGAGACAACACGAGACAGTCTCTTCTCTCGTCTATCTCTCGAAGCATCAGAGATAACAGATGTGATAATATGTACAGTAATAAAGGTAATTGCTCCATTTCTTCAGGTAATAACATAAGAGAGATTATTTTATGCTTCCCTAGAGATACATTGTCAGTGTTTTTCTCATTAATTGCAACGTGTGTGTGTGTGTGTGTGTGTGTGTGTGTGTGTGTGAGTCTGTATGTGTGTGTGTGTGTGTGTGTGTGTGTGTGTGTGTGTATGTGTGTGTGAGTCTGTATGTGTGGGGTGTGTGTGAGTCTGTATGTGTGGTGTGTGTGTGTGTGTGTGTGTGTGAGTCTGTATGTGTGGGTGTGTGTGAGTCTGTATGTGTGTGTGTGTGTGTGTGTGTGTGAGTCTGTATGTGTGTGTGTGTGTGTGTGTGTGTGTGTGTGTGTGTGTGTGTGTGTGTGAGTCTGTGTGTGTGTGTATGTGTGAGTCTGTGTGTGTGTGTGTGTGTGTGTGTCTGTATGTAAATTTACCAGGTGTTGTGTTGCTCTATACTACGAGCCGTCTTGTATGTTTCTGCATTTTAAATTTTATATGTATAGTATAAATTGGTATTATGGTTTTGCAGTGAAAGAAGGATTTTAATATTATTATTTGTATTATTATTATTATTATTATTGTTGTTATTGTTATTATTGTTATATTATAATCTCAATAAAGAAGTAATGCAACCTATTTGAATATATGTAAAAAAAAAAATAAAAAATAAACCTTTGAAGTCTACCATTACAGTTAAAAACAAAATATTTCCAGTACAAATATCGAATATAATATTGAGTTAAGAGTAAAGGAAATATTTAAGTTGTTTATTAATGCACTTTGGTATTTTTATATAAAGAAAATACTCTATGTTTCTCATCAATGTTGTTTGAGATGAAAAATAAATAAATCTGTTTTTGAAATTAAAATGGAAAATTAATTGTGTAAACAGGGAATGATTAATTGAAAAAAAGACGGATAGATGAATAAGGATGTGAATTTACACACACACACACACACACACACACACACACACACAGTGGTTTGGCAGATCGTAAAGTGGAAGACTGTGTTCAAGTTTCCTTTTACAGTATTCAAGAAAGTGTTATCGTACGTTTGTAAGGAAGACAAAATCCTTCTCTAATTTTAACTGAACTAATTATAGAAAAAAAGGTGAAAATATCAAATTATTTAGAAAAAAACAAAATAGCTCTTTAAAGTATCCGGGGCAAAATAATGTTAAGCTTACATAGAAGGGATCGAAACCTTTTAGGCTATATTGTCCGAAGCCGAAGTCCACAGAGAGATGAACGCCTGGGCTGGGAGACGCCCTCCATTAAGGTGGTAAGAGACGGAAACGCTTGTATCTGAAACATCTTCATGAAAACGTTCCAAGTTGAAATTATATTTAAACTAAAACGTTTATGGCCTTAGAGTAATTAGCTAAGATATTTGCGATAGAAACGCTCTTTGGTTTAAATACCAAGAGGTGTGTCGATGGACGGCTCGAAACTTTAGAGAACTGAACGCTAGAAACGACGGAGGGTGAATAGATAAAATTGAAATTATCCCAAGAGTGAATTTCCAAAGGCGAATATTACTCCAATCAAAATAGATGGAAACAAATTGAGGTAAAACTTTCCAGGCTAAGAAATTAATTGATCAAACTTCAAGAGTCGAAATGTTTGATGTGTGTGAGGTTCCACAACCAAACTCCTCCATTCTTGACGTTACTTGTTCCAAATGATATGTTATTTGAGACATCGAAAGGTTAACCTGGCCTGAAACTAAACTCTTCTCACCTGAAGCTAACCTAAACCCACCGACAGACACACACACACACACACAGACACACAGACACACACACACACACACACACACACACACACACACACACACAGCGTAATCATTATTAAGAAAATAACATTACTGGAAGATAGAGGCTATTGCACGACTGCCCGTTAGGGACAGTGTGGATGCAGCACACTGTAACTAAACCTTCGATACATAAGGAGGCAGCATGGACGGTACTACACTCGATCGCATTCATTTCCCCAAATTATAAACCTAGGTGAACTGAGAGTGCCCGGCCACTGATCCTAGGAACAGGACGCGAGCATTAGAAGTTGAGAAAAAAAGAAAAAATCGTAAAATAGGAAGGCGTTGTAAGGTAACACTCACCTCTGTGCTGACCCCAGTAGGAGTAGGCGAGGGTGCCGCTCAGATGCAGAAGAACCAGCAGGAGGAAGAAACGGACGCTCCATGAACTCTCGCCGGAGACCCACATCTTGAGGCCAACGATAAGCTACACTCTTTCCTTCCGCTCGCTGGGATTTTTCTACAGTAAAATCGTCCACAGATTAAACTCTTTTTTTCTTCTTCTCTATCACAGAAACGTGTCTTTTATTACTCTTAGTCGAGAGTACAGAGGCGTAAGCGTTTTTTTATTTCTTTAATTCCAAATTTCGCTTACTTTACTTAGTTCCTTTTATTCTCAACAGCTTCTTCCTCCGCTTGGTTTTCCCGACTGTGATATCGTCCACAGATTATAACCTTTCTTTCCTTCTCTATCTTAATTACAAGCTGAAGATTTGGGTAATATTTTCTTTTCGCTTGTTTAGTTTTTGTTGTTGTCAATCCCGGCTCTCGTACACTCGCCGCGGATTTTCCCCAGCGTTATCGTCCTCGAGATTAACTCCACCTTTCTTTGGGAAATTCTTTAAACGTATCTTTAAGTCACTGAAATGTGTGTCTTTGGCTTGTGCCCGTCAAGTCGTATTTTCTTCTGCATTTACTGGACCACTCGAGTTCCCGGAGGCCACACTATGTCCTTTATCGAGCATGTGAAGTAAATTTTTCCTCCCACTTTTATTCTTTCCTTATTTTCTTTTCTCTTTTTTCTTTCTTTCTTAGCTCTCTCACTCTTTACCAGGTTTTAATTTTCAATCACTGTGAGCGTCTCTCCATTTCTTACCAGGAGGACGATCACCGAACAGAACTATCACACTACCTTTTAGAAATACTGTATACCGCCGGATATTCCTCCACTTGGAATATTTTTTCTTGAAGTCGTGTCGTTGTAGTAGTAAAAGATAGAGGAGCCAGAAGTAGGTAGGAGGTAGGAGTAACCCCCTCCCCAAAAAAGTTCTCCTCGGGATAGTTTCAGTCACGGCTCAATTTCAACAGAATTAATTATACTATCGGAGTAGCACAAGTTTCCCTGCGCCGCCCACACTGAAGACTTCTTGATCTAATGTCTATTGATTTGGCTGAAAGATATTCAAGTTGTTTATATAATCGATTACATTCCCAGACACAGAAACACATCTTGACAATAGGGAGTTCATAATACAAGTGTAAACAGTTAAGAAGATCGAACACCTTTCAAGGACTAATACAATTCTCATTACATTCCCGGAACGTAACATGCAATATCGACCTTCTTCCGGGTTTTTTCCAAGAGCGAATGAATGATGAATCGAGTCAATTCAAAGAAAAAATTGTTACTATCAAGAAAATCAATTACATTCTAATTTTTTGGGGGGAGAGAATCGATTACATTTATGTGAAAAATACTGGTTATCGATTACAAGCCAATAACACCATTAAAGAAGTGATTACATGCCCCAAAACAAATCCAGATTCGAAATACTTACAAATATAAAAATAATGCAAATATGCGATTATATTATTTAAAAAAAACAGGTAATTGAAATTCGATTTTATTTCTAGTCCAATAATAAACTGATTAAACTCCAAGGCTAATTGAAAAATAATCCATTTCACCTCGAATAAAGAAAAAAAAAAGTCGATCAATTCCAAAGAGTGAAACAATATAATGAAAACTCAAATTACCTTCAAAGGACAAACAGATGTAATAAAAAATGACAAACACCAAACAGAATTCCATAACAAGATTCAGAATCCTAAGAAAAATTATTAAAAGAATCTTAGTTTAATCTTTATTATTAAATGATTCCAAACTTGTAATAAAACTACCCACAAGGGGAGTCAAGGCTGAACAGGATTCGAACCCATGCAATCACTCATATACAGAGAGAAACCAAAACTACATCATTACGGGTTGGTCAGGATTAGTTATCTTGATCGATCAGTCAGTCAGTCAGTCAGTCGGTCAAGCATTTCTAGTCATTCAATCAATTAGGATTAACATTCATAGAGCTGCAGACACAACTAGGTGAACCAAGTTGCGCCGTCGATGGATTAGGATAAGTTCTTTTGCTCGGTGAGTGAGTGAGTGAGTGAGTGAGTGGATAAATTCTATTGCTCGGTAAGTGAGTGAGTGAATGAGTGTGAGTCAGGATTGCCATTCACATAACTGGCCAATTCAGCTAGTAACAATACACATCAGGGTAATCATTAGCGTTAATTGAATGTCATTAACAGTATTACTAATTCAGGTAATTTTAGAAACAAACATATCAGGTGAGGAAGGTTAATGAGACTATTGTTAGTCAGATAACGAAAGGAAAAAAAATGAATAAATATAAGAATAACAAAATTATCACCGTAAATTAACCCATTACTCACACAAACCACGAAAACAACTTCCCAACACGCTAAACAAAATATAACCAAACAAAATTACACATCTCTAGTTTACATTATCTGATCACTAACAACTAACCAAACACTTCGATAAACAAATGAGATTCACATAATATTTTTGTTCTCTTTTTTTTTCCATGCCTTGTTTTTTGGGGGGTTTTTGCAATGGAAACTTTGTACTAGTGACTAACTCCGTATGTAATGCTGGTGAATATAAGTTCAACCCAATTTTGCAATGGACGCTAATTAAAATTCAAAACATCGAACACACAGGTAAAACAACAGAACGAGTTTATCCGTCATTAGCCTCTCTCTCTCTGTCTCTCTCTATATCTCTCTCTCTCAAATACAAAGGTGTTATTTGAGACTCACACAACCAAAGTCTTACGAAATTCACCACACCAGACTTGAGTTTCCCCCTGAGGTTAATCCCCACGGGGTTTATGTAGTGATTCGATAAAACTTGGAAAGCGAAATAAGAAATAATTATATACCAGAGTTACTTTCTTTACGTCTGTGGTTTTTAGACAGACTTTCTTATACTATTCAAGTCTTGGTGAGTAAAAGATGTAAACATGAATAACCTTTCACTCTGAGGTCAAATGAATATTGATTTTGTTATGACTTTCAGTACTGGAGGAGAGCAGAGAGACATAATTTACTATCTTTTTTCCAGTGTGATAAAATATATAAACTTTCCAGAACAATTCAATATTTGGAAAGCAAAATAGAAAGCACTCCCTCCCATCTGTGGTAAGATAAGACTGATATTATTCCGTAACTCTTCCTCCCATTCGATACTTAAAGAACAATATTAAAGAACCAAACACAGGCATGCACAACGTATCCACTAAACTACAAACAGAATGATTTTGTTTTCGTTTGTGTCAAGAACTGCATTGTCCGTTTCCTTAGCCATACTGCGTCGCTTGTAGCAGTCATTAAAGGCTCTTTAAGAGCTTAAGGTCGAGCTGGAGCTGCAATTTAAACTTCACACAAGCGCTCATTCTGTGAGGGAATGAGTTCCCAAGACGATTGTCTGACGGAATGATTCCTTCCAGGATCCTTCCTGGGAGAAAAAAATACAAACACTCGACTCGAAGACCGAAGAGAGAAAGAGTGAGGGAGAGATAGAGATAAGAAAAGAAAAAGACGAGAAGAGAGAGAAAGGAATAACTTCAACAGAGCATCAATGAACTTATCGCCAAACTTGATGTTTTATTTATGTCCTTTCTTTAACTAGCGAAACGATTTGATCGACAAAATGTTAACTTCAAACATATACACTTTACTGTAATTCATATTACTATAAATATGCGGCTGAGTAAGTGCAATTTCCATCCACAGTTTTTCAAATATGTTTTAAACTTTTAGTTTCTGTTCACTTATTTTTCCCCTCACTGCAAGTCAACGTGAAGGTCAGAATATCCATAAAAGTCATAACCATTCACGGGATTTAAAGTTCCTTTCGATATTTTCTACATGTTGTAAAGTCGAGAACTGTTTATCCGCGTCACTGCCACACTCTCGTGTCATGCACTCATCATAATCCACCGAGCTCTATTCGAATTCACACAGTAAATACATGACGCCACTGGGACATATGGTCATACGACGCGTGCACGATACCCGTGAATGCCATCCTGAGTCCACAAGAAGCAACAGCAGTCGGTATTGTCGTAGTGTTGTGAGAGGCTCGGAGGTGAGGGAGGTAGGGAGAGGCCAGGGAGGGATCCCAGAGCCAGAGGTGCGTGCGTCCGCTCACCACCGCGGCCAAGACACCACTGCCGCGCGGGGTACATTATTCCCCGGTTATAAACGCCATAGATTACTAGCTTAATGACCCTCCACTGTTAGGGACGCTTATAGTCGATATTATTTTCGTTCCCTGGATGTGTCAATCGTTTATAAACATCGAGAGTAGGTGCAAAAACAAAGTGTAGAACGAATATATGCAGTGTCTATCAGGTGTTCAAAAAATATTACCAACAATATTATTATTTCGATTCCTCATCTCTTACAACTCAGGAAAATAAAAAGCAAAATCGTTTTAGAATACGGAGACACGACAAACAGTTTGGGCGCGTACAAACAGCTGGACCTCTACGCCAAGCGAGGACATAATCAAACAATTGCTTTTATCGACAGTCGTCTGATTTACTGCTGCGACTAGTGCCATATTCCCACCGCTTGCTTCACGGCGCCTCTACTGTAGTCTCTACCATACTGTGGCCGGATATCCTCTGAGACACTTAAATAGTGATGTGGAGACGCAGTTAAATGCCCACCTAAAGCGACTACACAAAGATAGAACCTTCAAAGACTGGCTACCATAAGCGACGATACAATGGTGGGTACTTAAAGTTTTCCTACGTTAATTTCTTTCCTTAGTTAGTGATGTAAGAACGCGCCGAAGTGGACTGAATAAGCTACGTTATACTCAATTCTGAAAGGTTCGTACGTAAACTTTTCCCCTTAAATGGAGAGGCTAGAGAGCTCCTTACTACCTTACGTAACTTAAGGGACAGAGTTATGAATTCTCAAAGTTTCGTGCCTTACATTTTTTTCTCTAACTGTAGATGCGAGAATAAATTTAACTGACTCGCTTAAGTTGTCATCGTAACAGAGAAAAGCCATGAAGGACATCGAAATTATACTAAGTGTCTCATGTAACTAAGTCTGGTCTCTCTGCTCGTGTCCTGGGTTAGGTTATGGTGAGAGTTGTTTTTATTTTTGTCCACCATTGGAAAGAAACAATTGGCAGATTATGATGTCACATGCACCTACAGAGCTTGAAGTATAAGTAACAGCGCCTCGGATCTGTATGATAATCTAAAAAAACATACTGCAGTTGTAACGCCTTCGTCCAATATACATTCAATTAGCCAAAATAAAAAGAAAGTCTAGTGATTAATGACAAAGAAAAAGGTTTATGTAACCCCCCTTTTGTTCAGCTAAGTGTAGAAGTAAACGACAATGAAAAAAAAAATTACTTTCTTTAATTCTTCCACTGGACTTTTTTTCCAAGTGTTTTCATCACTCGTTAATGAATCCTTCACCAAGCAGATGTCATCAAAATGCCTTCGCTTATTCCTGTTCACTGAGTTGCAGAAATGAATACTGACACTTGAATAACGTTCTACATTTGTTCTCCACCAAGGGATCTCTTTACATATTTTTTTCTTGTTCAATTAACTTTGGAAATTAACAACAACGCCTGTATAACGTTTGACGCTTGTTTTCCATGCCACAGAGAACATGACAAGGTATAATGAACTCACTCCAATGTTGAGGATAGAGTGGGTATTGCGTTTTCCTTTGATTTTGAGTAAAACACAACAATTTCTCATCGTCTCAGTAGAGAGTGAATATAGTATGTATATAACGTGTCATCCTCTTGTTCTTCATTGCGTAATAAAATCGAGCACCAGAAAAATACAGGAGGTATAACAAGTTCTCAGGGTCACTATAGAACAAAACAAATGACAACTTAAATAGTCTTCCTGTTCTCCAAGTCGCAAAAGAACAAAATAAAATATAACACAAACTCATTCTCACTACAGGACAAAGAATAAAAAAAAATCCCTTTGTTCTCCAAAACGCAACAGAAAAGGCAAGATATTTAACAAGTTATCAGCGTCACGGCAGAAAAGGACAAGAGCTATAGCAACAAAGTCTCCCTCTTGTATTGTCTGTAGCTACACTGTCGGTAGTAGGAGTAGCGAGCGAACATGCCCAGTTTGTCGTGATCTACATAAACAAAACATTGTAACGCCTCTTCACCCGTTGCTGTCGGGGATATAGCGTTGATATACAGTCCCCTTCACTAGCGCGTTTACAGGGTCTCGTTAGGTTTTGTGCAGCGTGGCACTATTGTGTTTGTTTACAATCGACAGAAGTCAACTCGCAATAGTAAACACAAGTGATCGTGGGCCCTTCGTGCCCGGTGGCGAGTCCTGTGGTACAGTTTACCGAGACGTGAAAATTCCAACGCTCGTGCTTGGCTAGAGCACAACCGTTGTCCGGCTGAGCGTACAGCGACATCGTTTTCCAGATGGTCGTGTTATAATCATGGTTGGTTGTTATAATCATGGTCGTGGGTTATAATCATGGTCGTGGTTGTTATAATCATGGTCGTGGTTTGTTATAATCATGGTCGTGGTTGTTATAATCATGGTCGTGGTTGTTATAATCATGGTCGTGGTTGTTATAATCATGGCCTGGGTTATAATCATGGTCGTGGTTGTTATAATCATGGTCGTGGTTGTTATAATCATGGTCGTGGTTGTTATAATCATGGTCGTGGTTGTTATAATCATAGTCGTGGTTGTTATAATCATGGTCGTGGTTATTATGATCATGGTCGTGGTAGATCATGGTCGTGGTATAATCATGGTCGTGGTTGTTATAATCATATTCCTGGTTGTTATAATCATGGTCGTGGGTGATATAATCATAGTCGTATAATCATGGGTCGTGGTTGTTATAATCATGGTCGTGGTTGTTATAATCATGTTATAATCATGGTCGTGTTTGTTATAATCATAGTCGTGGGTGATATAATCATGGTCGTTGTTATAATCATGGTTGTGGTTGTTATAATCATGGTCGTGTGGTTGTTATAATCATGGTCGTGTGATTGTTACAATAAGGGTCGTACCTGAGACTAACACAGGTAGAATAAACCCCACACCTAATCCTTACTCTCAATAAACCCAGATTAACCTCACCTAATCAACAGGATTAGAGACCATTAGGATTGTACCATCAATACCGATACGTTTCACACTGGATTAATAACAAAACATTTAATCACATTTTCAATAGCCAATGTCTTACGGATACTGTAAGTATCTAGTATACTATAGGAAGGAATAGAATAAAGGTTAGAATAATTAGTTAAAGAAATATTCGCCATAAGGAGAGAGGTTAAAATCATAGAAAAAAATTATTATGAATCACCGATGATCATTCCAAGATAAATTATATTATGAAGAGAAAGTGACCTTGATTCTGGTTAGATTAGTCACCATCTGCTTAAGTCATCACCTGTGTTAAGTCATCATAGTCATCATCTACGTTAGTCAGTTTTAGGCCCATCTCACATGACTGACCGACCATCGATGTTCTTTCCGTGCGAGGGTGTTAGTTTTCAATTCGTCTTATTATTTACGCTGGTGGGTGTAAGACCAGCTACCCTCACTGACGCAGCTATGGTCAATTTGGTGTTATTCTTGTTTATAAATGCCTTCTAATCTGTCTCAAGTCTATCCGTCCTGTCTATTGCCATCCCAACTGTCTGTTCGTCTGCGTGGTGTTTGACTGTAAGCCCGTCTGTACTCTTTGTGTCGTCAAATCTGTCTGTCTTATCCGTTGTTGGCGTGTGTCTGCCTGTTTGTCTAATGTGAACCAGTCAGTCAGCTGTCTGTATGTCTGTCTGTCATGTTAGTTGCCATATTGTCTATTTGTGCAATGTGCATGTATGAATCTGTCAATTTTTGTCAACCTCCTGTCTGTTTCACTGTCTAGTTTCACCCTGTGTAGTCATGTCTGTCTGTCTGTATGTATGTGTCTGATATCTTTGTCTTTCATAAGTCTGTCTATCTGTCTGTCTTTCTGTGTGTCCTTAAATCTGTCTATATTATGTCTTTTTTTTTTGTCCACTTCTCTCTCTCTCCATTTTTATCCATACTCTCTCTATCTTTATTTATATATCTCTCTCTCCATTACACTACCCATCATATTTAACACTTTTCTTCCTTATTAAATAGATGATTTTAATATGGAATTCTGGGAACTTAAAAAAACTCATCCCTCCATTCATACCTCCACCTCTCACTATCCCTCTCTCCCATCTTCTTTCCTCGCTCGCCTCTTAAGGATAATAATGTTTTTTCTCCTTCTCTTCTCCCTTTCTATCTTCTCCATGCATTCCTGTTATTATCCTTTTATCACTTCTCCTTTTTCATGTACAACTCAGCCACAGGAATAAGTATACACTGAAGCTGTAAGGTCGTCTGGTAACGTTGAAACTGCGCATCCAGACGCATAATGAAACTCAGCTCCCCCCCACCCGTTATCTCTAACTATTTTCTGTTCCCCCTTCTTTTTTCTTCTATTTACTCATCTTCCTTCCTTTACTAATCCAAACATTAAAAAAAAGTAGGCGAAGAGAAAAAGTGGTGGGAGGAGGAGGGAGCCGAACGATAACTGCAATCTCTGGCCAGCAAACAGTGTACACTGTACAGCGACATCTTTTGACAGCGTAAATAAAATGGTTAATTAATGCCTTCCTAAAGAAACCATCGACATGGGACAGGTTTGTTCCACTCTACGAATTTTTTGCGATTTTTCCACCAAGTTTGATGAAAAACGATTGTGCCGTTTCGGCTGCCCAGAACAGACAGACAGACAGACAGACAGACAGCTAGTCCTATAGTATATTAGACAGGCATCATACTGGGTAAGGTCACTGCTCGTCTCCTAATCCGTCAATCGTCCTCTGAGTTCCGCGGTCGGCCATTGAGTAGGGAGCTCCCAAGCTTGGATCAGTTAATAATTGTAATTGAAACTGGTTGTAATTACACAATTTTGAGTAATTGTAATTGTATTTGTAATTTAACTTTGCGAATAAAAAGTAATTGTAAGTATAATTGCAATTTGCTGTTCAAGTTTAATCCCATTACAATTACGCCATGAAACTGGGACATTATGAAATATGAAGGATAACTTAAATATTGATAAAAGTATAATAGGTACAAATATACCGTCCTTATACTTGACAATACACACGTTCGGGAGTCTGGACTAGAGTTAGTCACGTCAAATACTCGTCCAATACTCGTAGTCTCGTACGCCCAGCGGAGGCCCAGCTTGGAGTCCCTCTATGACGCTCGGCGCTCAGTATCGACTTAGCCACGTCGAGGATGACTGGTGTACTGGGACTACTGGCAAAGGTTGAGCTAATTGGAAACAAAGTAAGTTTTGGTCTGCCATCTTACTTGTTTTTATTATTTGCCTTAGCTGTGTAACCCATTCAGAAGTGATGTAGTAAGTTAGTGTTTTGCTGTGGCTAACACCACACAATTTTATTTAGCTTACGGAAATCTAGTATCTACGCCCCTAAAAGGATTAATGCTTACGTAAAAATAATACTAAATCTTGTATTGTTGTGACTCCTGTTTTAGATAAGCTATGAATTTGTGTGTTTCACGAACATTTGTCAATTCGTAATAACTCTTTATAATGAGTTAGCGAAAATTATTAAAATTGAAATTGAAATTTTAGTTGAGTAAATGTAATTGAAATTGTAATACACAAAAACATGCACAAAGAAACCTTACCTTCTTCTTCCTCGTCGTCTTCTCCTCGTCGTCTCGTCGTCGTCCTCTTCTTCCTGAAACATATTAGACATTAACATACACAGAGAAACCTTACCTTCTTCCTCTCGTCGCCGTTGTCGTCGTCGTCTCCTCCTCCTCCTCGTCGTCGACCTCTTCTTCCTGAAACATATCAGACATTAACATACACAGAGAAACCTTACCTTCTTCCTCTCGTCGTCGTCTCGTCGTCGTCTCCTCCTCCTCCTCGTCGTCGTCCTCTTCTTCCTGAAACATATCAGACATTAACATACACAGAGAAACCTTACCTTCTTCCTCTCGTCGTCGTCTCGTAGTCGTCTCCTCCTCCTCCTCGTCGTCGTTGTCGTCTCGTCTTCGTCGTCTCCTCGTCGTCGTCCCCTTCTTCCTGAAACATATCAGACATTAACATACACAGAGAAACATGCGGGACTGCTATCCTTCAGAGGTGCCACAGTTAAGGTTCCTGAAACAGATTATTATTATACACAGAAACGTACATAGAAACATACAGACCTGAACTGGGCACCTCTGAGGGAGACAGGATAGCAGTCCCATCTAGCCACACGAGGGCCACGAGTAATGAATAAATTGTTGTATTTATGTTTCCTTTATATATATTGACCTGTATACGAGGAGCAGGAGTCACCGGGGCTGTGTTGACATATTTCCTTATTGGTCTCGCACGTCTCCGACCATTCCTCCATGACATATAAACTTACACAACCGAACATGTAAGGTCATTTTGCAAAACGACCGGGTATTAGGCTTGGCCGGTCATTTTGCAAAATAACCGATCTAACAAAAATAAATAAAATCTAACACACACACACACACACACACACACACACACACACACACACACACACACACATACACATATTTTAAGGCTAAAATGAACTCTTCAGTCCTAATAGACCCCAGTCCGGGCCAGATTAAGCCTTCATGAAGCCCTGGCAGGGAATTTCAATGCCCCACCCCCCCTCCCCCAAACATACACACGTACTTTTTAATGCCCTCAATCCTTATTAGACGAATTAAACTCTATACAGTAACGTATTATATCAATGTTTTTAGTATAATCGTTGATATATTATATTAATTTACCCCGGCACGTGCACCCTCCACTCAAGACAGTGATTAACAGTATGATAGAGAAGTTTTTCTATCTAGGACACAGATGTATAGTGCACCTCACTTCAGTTCTAATAAGATCAGACCTTGGTCCCTATAAGTCCTAGTCCTACAGTAATAGATCTTAATAATCATTAGCTTCAATCCTATAAGTTTCAGTCCTCATAAGCCAAGTTCTTATAGAACCTAACAAGTGATCGTGGGCCCTTCATGCCCGGTGGCGAGTCCGGTGGTACAATTTACCAAAGCGTGAAAGTTCGAACGCTCGTGCTTGACTAGCGCGCAGCCGCTGGACGGTTGACAGCGTACAGTGACATCGTTTTCCAGCGTAAATAAAATGGTTAATTAATGCTTTCCTAAAGAAACCATCGACATGGGACCAGGTTTGTTCCACTCTACGAATTTTTTGCGATTTTTCCACCAAGTTTGATGAAAAACGATTGTGCCATTTCGGCTGCCCAGAACAGCCATACAGACAGACAGACAGACAGAGACACGCCTAGTCCTATAGTATATTAAATACTATGGAATCAAAATAAAACACTATTAGAACAAATATCTCAATGTAATTATTTATCGAATGTTTATATGACGAGCCCCTGTAAAAGCACTAGTAAAGGGACTGAACCTACGCCGTATATAACACGACCCCATTACCCTTGCGTGTAGACAACAGCAGCTCAATACCCTAGCGTGGAGATAGAATGTTGATGTATACAAACAAACCAAATATGTCAAGGTCCATTACCCTGGTTAGATACACCGCTAATGTACAGATACTCCACGCACACACACACACACACACACACACACACACACACACACACACACACACACACACACACACACACACACACACACACACACACACACACACACACACACACACACACACACACACACACTGACTATTTCACGTTTAAGATGATACACACCAGACAAATATTTCACGCCCCATCACCCTGGCGTGGACTTAGGGAGAGAGAGAGAGAAAGAGAGAGAGAATATTCCACACCCTATCACTCATATATGGAGATAAAAAAAGCCCATTATCTCCACGTTGAAAGAAAGAGAACAAGAGAGACAGAGACAAAAACAGAGAGATAAGCTAGGAAACATACACAAAATACTCTCGGTGCCTATCTCCTCTGGTCTGGTGTGGAGATTCAACGCAGATATACATACATACAGCCAATACTCCACGGTCCATCACCTCTGGGTGGAGATAACAACGATGATGGTGTTACACGCTTGGCCAGGGATTGTTGGGGATTTATAGCGTCCAGTCAGTATCAGTGGCGCTACAGGACGTGTGATGGCGTGACTCTCTGTGTACCAACTGATGCATATGTGTAAGTAGGATATGAGTGTGTGTGTGTGTGTGTGTGTTTGTGTGTGTGTTTGTGTGTGTGTGTGTGTAGTTTCCTCAGGGCTGGAGAATATGGTGTAGATCCCGGCTAATATTTTACTACAGTAACACCTGCACGATTTATGAACCGACTACCTTACTGCAGCATACACACACACACACACACACACACACACACACACACACACACACACACACACGCCTCCAGTACTGATCTACCGAACTGGAAGGAAAGGGAATGAGGGAGAGTGACCGAGGGATGGAGGGGGAAGAAAGGGGGGAAGAAGGAAAGAAGGGAGAGAGACAGAAAAGGAAGGAAGGAAGGAAGGAAGGAAGGCAGGTAAAATAACATAAATAAAAGAACAGAAGAAATAAAACACAAATCTCCATCCTTGAACTAAGAAATTATATATTAATTCATATTTGTTTTCCATTATGACAACATGAAAACACTTTTACTTGTTCTTCTCAACCAATCAGAATCCCGTAACAAACTATACCTACACTAATGAGAAATTTTATTCGCTGGTAATTCACGTAGTCAGTATCACTCACGCCGGCATATGGTTCCAAGAATACCGTATGTCTGTGTATATGTGTATGTGTATCAAATTTACGAGCTATTTATGTATAAAGGAAAATGTATAATATGCAAAAAAAATAAATACAAAAATAAACTTTACTTCTTCACTAGTTGTGGGACCCGAGCCTTATAGTTTATACCACGGTAAAACGTCTTGATTGTCTGACACAGATTCGTAATATCACTTAACTACATCCACTTAAACATTCACTAAATCACATTAATACTAAAGATACTCATTTAACTGATGGCCTTAAAACACGGAAACTTTCTGCCTTGAGTCAATAGTTATGAGAGTTGGAGAGAAGAGAAAAAAAAATGCTTAGGTCAACATGTGGAAATTAATATCGCTAATTTGACGACGTAAAATTTCTCGAATGGGTTTCTTATGTCAGATGAGAAAGATTTGGTGATGCCTGTGAATAAATGAATTTAATTTCACCTCATTTTTATTCTTTCTTCGTCATATAAAGTAATTTAAACTTAGTTATTGATTAATATAATTACCGGTAACAATAATTCGATTACATAAGTAGTTACAGATTCACGTATATATAGATTACAGTAAGAACAAAATTTAATACAGGTTATAACACTATCAGGTAAGTTACAGAGGTATACAAGAACAGGTAAAGAAATTTGAACATAGTAACACAGAGTAAATTATTAACATGGGAAAGGTACATAAACAATAAATATATTACAAGTACTATTCTGTTTTATATAATCTTGTAAACAAAGATAAAACACAGACACTTGTTTACTTCAAATACATCAGAAGTACACAGCAAGTGGCCTTCCCAGACGTAGAGTAAACACGGGTTCATGGTGAGAGTTAGTGAGAGAGAGCAAACAAGTAGAGGAAGATGTATATTGAGGTTAAGAAGAGATTTAAGTAAGAGAGAGAGAGAGAGAGAGAGAGAGAGAGAGAGAGAGAGAGAGAGAGAGAGAGAGAGAGAGAGAGAGAGAGAGAGAGAGAAAGGAATGGGGGGAAAAAAGTCAAAATTAACCTGGAAATTACACCTAAACGTTACAGTATACAGTACCGTCATCTTGTTTTTATTAATGAGAAAATTTAACTTGCGATCTTTTCGAGGATCTGGATAAGAGATCTTGATTCTTAAAACACCATTAAGTTATAGTTTCCCCGTAACTCTGGGGATTGTGGAACTAATACACAAAGGGTACAGTCACAGTGCAATTATGACGCCATTGTATCAGTTATCATTATGTCGTAGCTGAAGTATTAAGCGACTGGGTGGGTTATTCACGTCACCGATCAGGAGGAAAAATTTAACGAACGAACTCGAGAGAATAAATTTTTGATCTGTAAAATATCTACTAAAATTTATTCACATTTTTCATATCTTCAGTTAAAAAGTACAGTAGAGATCATAAACGATTTTGTTTTGTTTTGCTATAAGTTAAAACATGTAAGATACAATGACTGAACACTCGTATAATGACTTACTAATCTGCATGACTATCACTAATGACAACATCTTCACTACAGTAAAACCACTATTTAACGGACTGCACTGTGATAAAAGTACGTTATATCAATGGTCTGTAAGATGTTAAACCTCCATCTAACGAGCTATACGGAGATGGAAGTCCGTTATAACGAAAGTCCACTAGATGTTAAACCTCCATCTACCGGATTATATGGAAAGATAAGTCCGTTATATAGAGGTTTCATTGTATTCATAGGTAGTAGGCAGCTACCAAACAGGGAGGTACTACCGCCTGGAAAGATATTGGAAGCATAATGTGTTGTCTAATGGTAGACCCTGCTGCCATATGGCACCAAGTCCCAGGTTGCTGATCTGACTTTCTGCCTCATTTACACAAAGTTGCAGGGTCTCAATTGTTTCTCTTACTATTGACAACACAACACAACATACATATATTGTTTCTCACTTTTGATCTTTTTATTTCATTTGTGTATTTCCTTATTATTATTATTATTATTATTATTATTATTATTATTATTATTATTATTATTATTATTATTATTATTAATTTATTATTTCATTTTTAATTTTATATTTTGTATTATAAATTTTATATACTATGAATTATTATTATTATTATTATTATTATTATTATTATTATTAATATTTACATTTTCGCCCCCCAGGCCCCGATGTGGGTCAGTGACTTGTGCTTGGGTGGACTAAATCCCGTAAAATAAAAAGAAGAAAAATTCTAATTAGGTAAACATGTTCCTCAATCACATCAGTAAAGATGTTAACTAAACACTGATATTACTTGATATTGCTGAACACTGATCCCTATTACTTTACTAAACTCTGATATTACTTGATATTGCTGAACACTGATCCCTATTACTTTAATAAACTCTGATATTACTTGATATTGCTGAACACTGATCCCTATTACTTTACTAAACTCTGATATTACTTGATATTGCTGAACACTGATCCCTATTACTTTACTAAACTCTGATATTACTTGATATTGCTGAACACTGATCCCTATTACTTTACTAAACTCTGATATTACTTGATATTGCTGAACACTGATCCCTATTACTTTAATAAACTCTGATATTACTTGATATTGCTGAACACTGATCCCTATTACTTTAATAAACTCTGATATTACTTGATATTGCTAAACACTGATCCCTATTACTTTACTAAACTCTGATATTACTTGATATTGCTGAACACTGATCCCTATTACTTTACTAAACTCTGATATTACTTGATATTGCTGAACACTGATCCCTATTACTTTACTAAACTCTGATATTACTTGATATTGCTAAACACTGATCCCTATTACTTTAATAAACTCTGATATTACTTGATATTGCTGAACACTGATCCCTATTACTTTAATAAACTCTGATATTACTTGATATTGCTAAACACTGATCCCTATTACTTTACTAAACTCTGATATTACTTGATATTGCTGAACACTGATCCCTATTACTTTACTAAACTCTGATATTACTTGATATTGCTGAACACTGATCCCTATTACTTTACTAAACACTGATATTACTTGATATTGCTAAACACTGATCCCTATTACTTTAATAAACTCTGATATTACTTGATATTGCTGAACACTGATCCTGAATGACACTGGTGCACTGTTAACGAGTCTCGCTACCTGTATTATGAAGGCTGGAGATGTAGCGTCTTTTTTAATGAGAAAATTCTGGACAAAGGTGTATGCTGTGGGAGGAAGGGGGGGGGGCAGAGCGAGGGGAGAGAAGGGGGACAGGAGGAGAGTAAAGAGAGAGAGAGAGAGAGAGAGAGGGAAATAAAGTGACGGAGTAAAGATTGATTGAGATGAGAGAGGGAGAAGAAGAATGATGGAGGGAATAAGGATTTACTGAGATATAAGGAAGGAGAAGGAGAAGGAAAGGCAGTGTAGAAGGTGAGGGAGAAGGAACGTGAAAGAAAGGAAGAATGAAAGAGAAAGACACAAAGAGGGGAAAGATAAGAAAGGGAGAGGAATAGGTGAAGAGAAGACAAGGGAAAGAGAAAGAAGGAGTTGGATTAAGATGCAGAGGGAAAGTGAGAGCCTTGTGTGACAGCCCAGAGATGAGAGGCTTGTGGTCCATGTACACACGGAGGAGGAAAAAGGAGGAGTTTGGAGACAAAAA
>NW_024716511.1:0-1215 GCF_018991925.1 Homarus americanus | reverse complement strand
CAGCCTCACACCCCGTTTCATGGCACTGAAAGGGTGCCCGGCACCCACACCGGGTCATGGCACTGAAGGGGTGCCTGGCCCTCCTCCCCGGGTCATGGTGCTGGAGGGGTGCCCGGCCTTCACACCCCGGGTCATGTCACTAAAGAGGCCAGCCCTCACCCCGGGTCATGTAACTGAAGGGTGCAGCCATGACATCCCGGGTCATGGACCTAAAGGGGTGCCAGCCCTAACACGGGTCATGGTGCTGATGGGGTGCCCGGCCCTCACACCCCGGATCATGTCACTGAAGGGGTGCCCGGCCGACACACCCTGGGTCATGTCACTGAAGGGGTTGTCTTGCCCTCACACCCCAGGCCATGGTGCTGGATTGGTGCCCGGCCCTCACACCCGGCTCATGGTGCTGAAGGGGTGCCCGGCCCTCACACCCCAATTCATGGCACTGAAAGGGTGCCCGGCCCTCACACCCTTCCGCTTTGAAGGGGTGCCCGGCCCTTACCCAGGTCATGTGAGTTGCCCGGCCCTCACACCCCGGTTCATAACACTGTAGGTGCCCTTCCCCACCCCGTTTCATGACACTGAAAGGTGCCTGCCCTCACAAGGCTATGGTGCTGGAGGTGCCGCCCTCACAGGTCATGTCACTGAAAGGGTGCCCGACCCTCACACCCCGGGCCATGGTGCTGGAGGGGTGCCCGGCCACATACCGGGTCATGGAGATGAAGGGGTGCCCGGACATCACACCCCTATTCATGGCACTGGGGTGCCGTCCTCCACCCTTGGTCATGTCACTGAAGGGTGCCCAGCCACCAGGTCAGCACTAAAGGGAAGCCCGGCCCTCCACCCCGGGTCATGGTGCTGAAGGGGTGCCCGGCCCACCACCCCGGGTCATGTCCCTAAAGGGGTGTCCCGGCCCTCACACCCCAGGTCATGTCACTGAAGTGGTGCCCGGCCCTCACACGGGTCATGTCACTGAAGTGGTGCCCGGCCCTCACACCCCAGGTCATGGCACTGATGAGGTTCCCGGCCCTCACACCCCTGGCCATGGCACTGAAGGTTTGCAGGCCCTCACCTTGGTCATGTACCTAAGTGGTGCCCTCACACCGGGTCATAGCACTAAAGGTGCCCGGCCCTCACACCCGGGGTCATGTCACTGAAGTGGTGCCCGGCCCCCTCACCCCGGGTCATGACACTGATGAGGTGCCGTCCCTCACCCCTGGC
>NW_024716510.1:0-23403 GCF_018991925.1 Homarus americanus | reverse complement strand
AGTAACAATCCTCGAAACTTGGTTAGACTCCATTATGATTGCATTAACCTTTGATTCTAGAGCAGTAATCGCGTGAAAGGTTTGAGAAATAACACGATTCTGTTGAGATACAGCTTGAACGACAACGTTCATGAAACTATTGTCGAATTCATCGAAGCTGTGTTGAGACCATGAAGAATGTCCAATGCTGATTGTAGTTGGCCGTCGACGTTTTCCATCTGACGCGAAAGTACGAGTTAACTTCTACTCGCAGAACGTAGTTTCATACAATAGTCATTTGGGACATTTGCTTCTGAACAGTCTGTAAGGATGTATCAATCACATTATCATCAACTTGAGGTAAGACATTTATCTGGGTCTTCTTCAGACGATCCGCGTGCACGACATCTGCGATCTGTGCATTAGGCTTCCATATTTTGAATTTGTTGCCTGCTTCTTTTGAGATTATGCGGAATGGACCAGAAAATTTCGCCGAAAGTTTGGAGTTCCTTTCAGGTTCCTGTAACATAACAGCGTCCCCAACGTTCAGTGCGATAGGTTTAGCATGTTTATGTTGTTTGATGATCATTTCGGCGCGTGACGCCGCTAGCTGTGATCGTACTTGGTTATGAATTTCTGTTAAGACATGAATTTGTTTTGCCGCAAAATCATCCGTATTATATACCGGGTATGGCGCCTCTGTAAGGATGTCGTAAGGCAGGCGTTTATCTGTACCATAGACAATATAGTAGGGTGTTTTGCCCGTAGAGCTATTAACTGACCCATTAATAGACGCTGCAACCTGCGGTAACCAATCCTCCCATGCGTATTGAAAACCACTAACAATTGGACGCATGATTTCTAGGATTTTACGATTGGTTCTTTCAACAAGGCCATTAGCCTGTGGATGATAAGCTGTCACAAAAGTTTGTTTAATTCCATATTGTGCACATATATGCTCTATTAGCTCATTCTTGAACTCTGTTCCATTGTCAGAGAGTAGAACTTTAGGCGTAGTATATGGACGTATGAGATTCATCACTAATGCATAGGCTACTGCTTCGGCCGTTTTGCTTTTTAGTGGGACCAAGACCACGAACCTGGAAAAATGATCCACACACACTAAGACGTATCCTGATCCCTGATGACTCATTGGGAGCTGTAACACATCAACAGCGACTGTGTCAAACGGACTGTCTGGTGTAGGATATTGTAGAATCGGGGCAGGTGATCCTGTTGATCCTTTATGTTGAGCACATGCCAAACAATTAGCTATGTGTAATTCTATGTCTTTCTTCATAGTGTTCCAGAAATACTTTTTTCGTAAATCCGCTAAGCATTTATCACGACCTTGGTGACCTGCTTGTGGGACATCGTGGAACAATGTCATTACTGCTTTGCGCAACGTGTCATGTACGACTATTTGAGACACATTACCCTCAGGAGATTTTCTCGTCCTATGGAGTATGTTATGTCGTAATTCAAACTGACTTAAGGGAAGAAATAACTTGGGGAGTTTAACATCCTCGCCCGATTCGAGAGCAAAAATAACAGCTGGCCAATATGGGTCGCGTCGTTGCTCATCTTCCAGCTGCGAAAGAGTGAATGTTGATACAGGCATAACTGGTGCTATATTTCTTGACAGAGCGTCGGCGACAACATTCGCCCTCCCAGGTAAATACCTAAATTCGGGGTCAAACTCTTGAATTGTCAGATACCAGCGTGCTAATCTGCCTGATAAGTTTCTGCCATGGAACAGTTCGGTGACTGCCGCATGATCAGTAAAAAACAGTTATCTTGTAGCCAAAGATAATGTCCTTGAACTTCTTAAGTGCCCACACAACGGCTAACGTTTCTAAATGCGTCACCGAATAACGTGTTTCAGCATCGATTAGTTTGCGACTTGCAAATGCTATCACTCTAAACTTCCCACGCGTGTCTTCTTGCATGAGCACTGCTCCGACTCCAATTCCGGAAGCGTCAGTACAGAGAGTGAAAGGTTGAGTGTAGTCTGGGAATGCTAGAACCGGGGCATTGGTTAGCGCTGTCTTCAATGCCGTAAAACTTTCTTCGTGTTCAGCATCCCATATAAACACTGCATCTTTTTTTGAGCAACCTCGTTAGGGGCGATGCTAATGTTGCATAGTCCTTGATAAAGGAACGATAATAACCAGATAATCCGAGAAAGCTACGCACATCATCATTTGAGGTAGGACGCGGGAACTGAGATACAGCTTTAACTTTATCATTAACTGTGTGTATGCCCTCACCGTCGACTACATGACCAAGTAAATGGATTCTGGATTTTAAAAACTCGCACTTTGAGAGTTTTATTTTGAGGCCTGCTGTGGAAAGTTTGGCCAAAACTTCAGGCAGTTTTATCAGATGGGAATCGACGTCCTTACTGATTACTATTAGATCATCCAAATAAGCGCAGACTGTGTTACCAATTAGTCCGGCAAACAGGGTATTGATCATTCTTTGAAATGTTAGTGGGGCATTTCTGAGACCAAATGGCATTCGTAGAAACTCAAAGTGGCCTAGAGGCGTGCTAAATGCCGTGACTTCTCGTGATTTTTCATCGAGTGGTATTTGCCAATACCCACTAAGCAAATCTAAGTTGCTAAATACCGCATTATCCTTGCCTAAGGATTGCAATATGTCACTTAAGATAGGCATTGGGTACCTATCAGGGATTGTTTGATCATTTACGCGCCTGAAATCTATGACAGGGCGCCATCCACCATCCTTTTTCGGGACGAGGAATAATGGGCTATTAAAGGGGGATTTTGAGTGTCTAATGACATTCTCATCTAACATACCCTGTACCATATCTTGCACTACAGCGCGCTGGCTATGAGGTAGTCTATAAGCTGGTATGTAAATAGGGTTGGTTCCTTCCTTTAACGCTATATGATGGGATGTTAAATCTGTCTGACCTAGCGTTTCCCCTGGCAAGGCTACTATATTTCTGTAGTCGGCAAGCAGCTCTAACAGGCGTGTCTTGCCCTGTGGATGATCGATCACCTTAACATGTGGTGCTATTTGATCTATCCTGGCCAGTCGAGTCTGTTGGCGATTCGCAACAATACTTCGAATTGGGAATTTATTTGGTTGCACTTCGACATTGCTGTGATATCTAGAAAATCACACAAATAACATCCTTTCTTTAATTTCTTGATAATGTGAAATTGCTGCCGCAATCCCGTAGACTTGTGTGTGTGTGTCCCACAGTAGACACAGCTGATTCCAAGGTCCGGTGACTGGGTCAATGTTCACAAAAATCCTGAGTACAGCAAACCGCCGCTAATGGTCACACTAGGTCATCCACAATACCATACCTCAGAATGCTGAGACCATCTCTCAGACCGGATGTGTCATCATCACTAGGGTGGGTGCTGGGTGCTGGTAACGGGGGGTTGTTCACTCCATACGAAAGAATTTTGTTGACAGGATGTTGATTGATGAGTAGTCACAACAACTGCAGTCACGTCCTGTCACACCCTGGGCAGTGAACGAATCATTTGCAGAAACTAATGTTCACTTCAGCTCACAGGATTGTTGCGTTGGTGAATTTTTCATTCTGGTAATGGAGAGTACTCTTCAAAATTGCAGGTACTATCTTCCAACTCTTGCTGCTGTAATCACGCTGGGAAGGTGTGTGGTTGAGGTCGAGAGGTATCTCTAACGCATGATCCGCCTTCCTCTTAATAGGATTGGTAGACAACACTTTCGTCCTAGCGGTGAGCATAGGTTTAGAATGACTCATTGCTGTGTAGGAAACACCTTTAAACGTCACACTATTATTAAGTGGATGAACATCTATCATGTTCTTTCGAAGAGTTGGTAGACCAAGTAACCCGTCAGCTGGCAAATTGAACTGCTGAACTATATAAAAGTCCGCGTAGAAGGGCGTACCACGTCTTGAGAATCTGAGTGGTAACGTCACCATTCCTTTGATGCTTAGCTGAGTACCTGAAACTCCTTCGAGCTCAGCGTTACTAGGCCTCCATTTGAATTTGCGGTGAGGGAATTTACGTTGTAACTCGTGATATGATGTCAAGGCCAATACATTAGCGCAAGCACCTGTGTCTATATCAAGAGCCAATCTGGTATTATCCACTCTCACCGGCACTGACAACACTTCCACTTTGCTGAGCGCCGCTACTAATGAGGCCACTATAGAAGTGCTGTGAGGAGGGGTGGGAACAACCCTATCTTTCCCTCTCCATGCTGTGGTGTGCGCTGGTCTTCCCCCGATGACTTGTCCTGGGGACGTTTCTGCTTGCGCCTATACGACACCTCCGTTTCACTTAGGTCCACTCCCCTAGCCTTTATTAGTATATCGCACTCATGTCAACTATGAGATGTCGATTTGTGAAGAGCGCACCATTTGCGCGTTTTCTGGGTAGGAGGAGGTGCTGCTTTGGCTCCCTCTCTGTTTGACCTTGAGAATGGCTTTGCACCGGGTGTGGCCTTAAAATTAGCACTATTACCTCGGAGCTGAAAACAATCTTCCATTACGTGGCCACGTTTATTACAATGTGCGCACCGTAACGATGTTTTCTGTTTATATGTTAGGCGGGGAGGAGCGATCGGAGCTAAGTGTGTCGCATAAGGAGTCTGGGAGTGAGGCATCTGTGGCATCTGAGACGGCTGGGGTTGTGGTGACGTCACTGAGGGCTGCGCCAGTAAGGGGCCCGTAGCATGGGGACAGAGCTTGTTTGCGTATTCCACCATATCCAAGGGTGGTTCATACTGTACTTCCTGTGCCCGGCTATATAAGGGAACACGGACGGAAAGAAGAAAACTTATTAGTTCTATCAATGTTTTCACATTGTCTGATGGCATATCACCCCGTGAGTTGTACCAGCCTGAGGACCGGAAGGTCGCTTGCATGTCCTGGCGAACCTCGCCTGCAATGTCAACAGCGTCAAGAGGCGTTACATTTCGTACACCTGGAATACAGCGATCCAACCATCTGAAGATCCATTGCAGTTGGCCCAGCTGTGACCTACCCCCAAAAATCCCAATTAACGTTCGCTTGAACTTTTCATAGTCAGGGCTTTGTAAACCAAACGCATTTAAACGACTACCTGCATAGGAACCCTGCGTTATATGGGAACGTACATATGCTTTCTTTTCTTCGTCAGTCGTTATGTGACTATTGCGCATGCTATCTTCACATGCACGAATAAAATGTGCGACCCTATAATCGTCTTGTCCCGTGAAATTTCGAACATAGTCGCCGCGCTGCATGATATTAATAACATTATCAGCTTTAGGTGTGGTAGTAGTACTGGTGTGAGGGTTAGAGGACGCCATTGTAGTGTTAGTATTAAGCAAGTTAGTATTCTTACTCTTAACAGAAGGCTGGGTTAATAAGGTTGTTACCGATTTAGCAACAGACACACTATCACCTGTAACAGGGGTAACTGCTTAGTATACTTAGGTGAGGTACTATAGTGATTACCAGACCGTAGGGTACAACGGTTTAAGTCGTCAAATGATTCGTCTATAACTTTCTCACTACTTCCTACCGAATCATTTAACTGTGTTCCATACTCAAAATCTATGGCAGTCTGGGCTTGATCATCGATGAGTTGGTTATCAGCAAACAGTTGAGCTAGGCGTTCGATTTCATCTACATTAGACATGGGAAACTTAGAAATTATCTATTAGCCCCCTTGGGTCAATGAATACTTAACAGTAAGTAGATCACTTGCCCCTCATTTACAAGACAAATGAATATGAATTGTAGTTAATTATTAAACTATCAATAAATAGACAGACACTTACAAACTACTGTAAATTATAGGATTTCAATACATTAATCTTACATTCGACACTTTATCATTGAAATAATCCTATCCGACGAACCTATCGGTGTGAAGATATCTCTCGAACGTGTGTAGTATTATGTAATTTAAATACCTATTTATACAGAGTAGTACGTCTGTATAGAAAATGTGATCCTTCAAAAGTTCTGAGTGGAGTGGTGGGTGGAGTGTGGGCGGGGCCTCTTCCTAGGATGCGTGCGCTGCTGCTGGTTTCCTTGGCAACGAGAAGACGCTTCTGCTTTGGTGAGAGACGAGTCCACTTGAACTATAGGTGAGTTCCTCCTCCGGCGATCAGAAAACTGCTGATGATTGGTTATCACACTGGTCGTTGCTGGGTCGCTGGCGAAACTGCCGTGTGCCAAGTCTTCACAGTCCACGTATATATGGAGATCTGTATGATGACACCGGAATTCGTAATTCGCGCTGACGACACAACAATACTGCTCAGTTGTTAGTGAAATACCAATTGTAGACCAGGCTACGAAACTTTTTTTCAACACTGCAACACTGTAATGTCTAAGGAATGCTGAGTGGAGTCTATCTCAACAGGCTCAATCTGGATATGTACCAACAGGCTGTAATATATGTATATTACGAATTCTGCACGTATTTGTATGTGACAGAGATAAGGAGCGCTCACTAAATATCGTCTCAATACGGGATATAGTTTTAAACACTCGGATTATGTAACGCGTCACTGCTGTGTGGTTTCTTGTTTTTCACAAAACACAGACGGATGATACGACTACCAGTTTGAAGAATCCGTACACACCGCTTGCCACCTATATGAATCGGCTGCTTGTCCAATTAACCAGTCCGTTCACACATATTTATATTTGTTTTTTAAGTAACGAAACCCAAACGGTAGTTCCTTTGTTTTATTATAAAAGGTTGTAGATATAATTCCTGAGTGTATATCAACCGTAAGTCTCACTGTCTAGGAGTGAATGAGAAGGGGACGGCGTTTATGTATAATAAACGTTAGGTCACGTCCTTACGATATGAGTTGAGGTGAGCTACTGAAGCTTAAGGGCATCGCAGTGCGTGCTTACAGAAATGCTGAGCTATGGGTCTCGCCCTCTTGGGTGAGTTGCCCGCTCACGTGTCCATCTCATGTCTTACTCATAGACAGTGGAAAGTTACAGGGTGGTGAATCTGAATATAATATCAGATGTATTGACCCATTTATATAATACGTTCTGTTGATGAGACAGGGGCCTATTACATGTGTGTGTGTATGACTTGCGCCTATGTATTAATTGTATGTATGTATTTTTAGGCTGGCAATAAATTATATCCATAGTACAGAGAATTATACAGTCTTTTGAACCTTATATTTCGTGTGAGCTGACGACACATCACATTCCAACCTAGTTATCAGAATGTAATGGGAAATTTATACATATAGATAAGTTATATCCCATTTTTTATTTATTTATACTTGTTTATGTTTGTATGACTTGGTATAATTTCTATTAGTTGTTATATGTGTTGAGTTTTATAGCTGGTGGTAGGTGATATAAACCAGTGGATTCTATGTAATTTATATCCTTCATTAACTTTATATTTTCCATTCGTCATGTTTATTCCCTTCTTTCATATTGTTATTTTATCTTGTGATTTAACTCAACAACTATTATTATAAACTACCGTATTTATTTACCGTTGTTTATACGTTATGTTAGGCTATATGTAATCTGGGTTATATTGTATTTCTGCTGTGTTGTTATTTCTGTCACGTTATTACAGAGCTGAGTCAATAATACTCGACTCCAGCAGCTGTAGCCTTAGCACCACTTACTCACGCACTCACTCACCCACCCTCCCCCTCATGTCAAGTCTCCTACGTCAAGGAAAGAATCCAGTAAAACCTCACACTTTACGACGTCGCCTGATCCATTTTTCACACTTCCTCACGCTGAAACACTCGGCCGACAACTGGGTCATTGCCAGGTAAACACAATAAAGGGGGTCATTCGGTTTTATCACACTTACCTGGGGACATTATTAACCGTGGTTCAAGCGCCCGACACCGTATAAGGTAGTGGCCCTGTGCTACGAGTGATTATTGATTGGCAGGGGCAGGAAATTATATATCAACTATTTGTAGGTCCAACTAAGTGTTTCAACTCCCTGTGATTATTAATATCAAAGAGGATTTCATTCTAAGGGAGCGATGAATAAATATCACAGCTAAAAAATTATCACGACTTTACTTCATGCAATGCCAAAAAAAACGCGAACGGAAACGACAAGTCAATACCAGTAGCACAGAAATCAATGGAACAAATGTTGATAATGTCAGTCGTCAAACAAACCAACATAATTCACGATTTTATACCCCAACACTCAGTACCTGTTCTGTATTATACTCCAGGTGATGTGGACCTGGGAATCAAACAGGTGTAAACATTCTTCCTTACATATACACTGAGGCACACACAATATTTACTGAGACACACACCATATACACTGAGGTACACACACTGCGACACACCTTACACACTGAGACACACACCTTATACACTGAGGCACACACAATGTTTACCGAGACACACACACCATACACACGGAGGAACACACACACTGAGACACACACACACCATATATACTAACGCATACACACTGAAACACACACATCATACACATTGAGGTACACACACTGCGACACACCTTACACGCTGAGACACACACCTTACACACTGAGACACACCATACACACTGAGATACACACACTGCGACACACACCATACACACTTTGTACTCGGAATCCTACGACACAAAAAACTATCCATACATCAGTAGTCATATATCAGCAAAAATCAATTAATAAAATCAAATAACAACTAAAAATAAGAAATATGTTAGTAAATAAATAATATATAAATTGAAGGTGAAAAAATAGGGTTTTTTGTACCTATAACCAACCTAAAATAGGAAATAGGTTAGTAAGGAAATAGCATGTAAATAGGAGGTAAATCATAGGCGGAAAATGTACCTATAATCCCACGGTGACACCTGCTGGAATTATCATTGTAACAACAGCCGTAATGAATCAGCGTGACTGTGTACCTGGTCATTGTTCCAGAGTTCAGGTGCCTGTGTTGATCACCTGTGAAATTGATATGCATGATTATAGCTGGCCCACAGTGCATGACTTACGTGTGTGTGTGTGTGTGTGTTCATTCCCTCTAGCTGCGTTAGTCAGTTGTATGTGTGCCTTACTTAAGTAACCTACTGTGAAAATATCCCTTGTTCCCCATCTTCACCCGATAGCGGAGAGGATAACAGGTACAATCATGCAAATGATCATACAAACATGAAATTGGGTATGGACATTTAATATGGGTTACTTATTAAATCTATCCGATTGGACATTCAAAATTCCAAGACGGCGGCCATTTTCCATGATGGCCGCCAAATTTGTCTACTCGAAAATATTTTTTTTACATATAATGACTTATTAGTGGGCACTCTGAGCACATAAGGTGTCTACTCCTCTGTTTTAAAGCATGCTGGAACAGATTATGATTGTTTTGGAACCCTTAGATATGTTTTTTATGCATAAAGTAACGGTTCTACACATACTTTTACCTCTTCATAAAAATAAGTGTAAGCGATTCTTAGTTAAACAATGAGAAACATGTTTATGTCTTGCTCATATCCTTGGGAGATATTGTTATAAGAATTTTTTCATATTTACAGCTGCTGGCATGTGCAGCCACACAGAGCTGTACAAGTGAGACCAGAGCGGATACCTTTACATCACTGTCCACAGTCTTTCTTGTAGGAACACTTGGTCAGTTCTTGGTGGAAGGTCTATCCAGTGTAATTGCCACACATCTTTCTTTTTCCAGCCTCAATTAGCAGGACTCGGAATGTCTGTTTGGGCTCCAGCTGCCTGACCCCATATCATTCCACCTTGATAGGCTGCACCGTGTTGGTGGAATTGCATTATATGATCTCCCCTTGCGAGAAAATAAATCAAGTCTTGCCACATAAAGCTGGACTAGACCTGTCATACATCACCACCACAAACCTTTCCAAGACACTGAGGTCTTCTTCACTCACTGATGTACGACACTGACTGAGTTTGGTGAAGGTACTGGAGACCTCGTTATACACAGTCCATGCTTGTCACGCAGTCTTTTTACCTTTACCACGGAAGGCTGACACATCACAACCACGGATAACGCATAACGTGAAGAACAGAAACAATATGTGACCGATGGATGGAACAATTCAAATAACAGGAAGAACATAGTATGAACAAGACGATAAAACAATGTGACGAAGAATAATAATTTATAGCCAACTCGAGATAGAACAATGTGCTGGCCAGGAAGAACATCATGTGAACAGGACACAACCAGACCCCCTAAAAATCTTGGTCATTGTTGTGTTATGTATAAAAAAATATTTTTTTTCCCCAGTCACCTACCCTACCAGTCACCTCCCCTACCAGTCACCTACCCTGCCAGTTACCTCCCCTACCAGTCACCTCTCCTCTTATTCAAAATCACATTCCCAGTTTTCACAATTACACAAACTCTGATATAGTATTAGAGGTACAACAGCCACTCGAATAAAAGCGATATTTAGCGAATTGTTTCTACTGACGACAGGTGACCCCGCTTGTCTGACGTGTCAATGATCATTTTTCTTTTGGTTTATGCCTCGTTATTTCTCTGCCCATCATGACTGGCCCTGAGGACGGAGGATAACATAGCTTTACCTTACAGTGTCTAGGGACCAAGTGTGTTATAATACTAAACTTCCTCGATGGTCTAATTACGATAATGATGATATTGTTAATTTCTAAATTGTTATTATAATAATGTTCCTCAACATATTCACTATTATCATCATTACTTTCGTTTTTCATTACCATCACAGTAGTGTTGGTTGTGTCAGGACCCCCCCCCCAGGCCAGTACAAGGGGGGAGGGGGAGGGGGGGGGAGGCGAGGCACCTCAGCTGTTCCTCCTCCTGACTGAATTTAAATACTACCACAAAAACCTGTACAGTGTACTGACCCATGACCGTAACTGCCATGTTCCTAATACTTTATATATATATATATATATATATATATATATATATATATATATATATATATATATATATATATATATATATATATATATATATATATATATAATTACTCCACACATAATACTGTATCTCTACACCAGGATACTTTAGGATCCATAGAATTAATGCCAAATAATTTTACTTCAATATAAACCACTGGAGAAGAGAGAGAGAGATTAATGCAGGCACCAGCACCCAGCCCTAAGTCACCAGTACCCACCCCAGGCAGTCACCGGTACCCAGGCTTGACAGTCACCAGTACCCAGCCCTAAGTCACCAGTACCCAGCCTAGACAGTCAACAGTACCCAGCCCTGATAATCACCAGTATCCAGCCCTGACAGTCACAAGTACCCAACCCAGACAGTCACCAGTACCAAGCCCAGACAGTCACCAGTACCCAAGCCTGAGAGTCACCAGTACCCAAGCCTGAGAGTCACCAGTACAACAGACCTGAGAGTCACCAGTACCAGGCCTGACAGTCACCAGTACCCAGGCCTGACACAATGTATTACAAGAGGTCAATACTCAGCTGTGAACACGGGAGGCCGGTGAAGACGTCATAAGATGAACAAGGTGTGTGGACGGCCCTGAACAGCATCTATGATTTACTGTGAACGACCTGCAAGACCTGTGTGCGAATGCCAGAGGTTATGTGAAGGTCCCTGTCAGCAGAGAAGGTTAAGATCAGGTCCCTGTCAGCAGAGAAGGTTAAGATCAGGTCCCTATCAGCAGAGAAGGTTAAGATCAGGTCCCTGTCAGCACCTAAGGTTGAGAGAAGGTCCCTGTCAGCAGAGAAGGTTAAGAGAAGGTCCCTCTCAGTACCGAAGGTTGAGAGAAGGTCCCTGTCAGCACCGAAGGTTGAGAGAAGGTCCCTGTCAGCAGAGAAGGTTAAGAGCAGGTCCCTGTCAGCAGAGAAGGTTAAGATCAGGTCCCTGTCAGCACCTAAGGTTGAGAGAAGGTCCCTGTCAGCAGAGAAGGTTAAGAGAAGGTTCCTCTCAGTACCGAAGGTTGAGAGAAGGTCCCTGTCAGTACCGAAGGTTGAGAGAAGGTCCCTGTCAGCACTAAAGGTTGAGAGAAGGTCCCTGTCAGTACCGAAGGTTGAAAGAAGGTCCCTGTCAGCACCGAAGGATGAGAGAAGGTCCCTGTCAGCACCGAAGGTTAAGAGAAGGTAATTGTCAGCACTGAAGGTTGAGAGAAGGTCCCTGTCAGCACCGAAGGTTGAGAGACGGTCCCTGTCAGCACTGAAGGATGAGAGAAAGTCCCTGTCAGCACCGAAGGTTGAGAGAAGGTCCCTGTCAGCACCAGAGGATGAGAGACGGTCCCTGTCAGCACTGAAGGTTAAGAGAAAATCTCTGTCAGCACGGAAGGTTGAGAGAAGGTCCCTGTCAGCACCCAAAGAACACAACAGAATTGTGAACAGCAGAGGGCTTTGTGAACGTCACCCCGGAGATAATACAACCGTGAACGCCGCCAGCAAGAACGAGTTGTGAAAGACAGACAGAAGACACGATCCTCCCCAGTGCCGGAATATAAGAATATGTAGGTAAATATGTAAATCTTCAACAACAACACGGCACCCTCGGGGACAATTTTATCTGTTATAACTAACATGTTGAGTAAAAAAAAATACTGGTATTAATATCCTTCCGTCTCTTGTAAACCTGGATGGGTGAGACGATACAAATCACGGCGGAAATAATACAATACCCCATTGTATGATGCATCGACAACTACTTTGCTGATTAATACACCTGACCAGCTAAATAAAGCATGCACTAAAAAAGAGTTAATAGTGATGATATAAAAAATCGAGATGGATAAGAAGACATTAACGCCTTAATCCCGGGAGAGAAGGAAGTCAATGATGGAGTAGACAACAAAAGCCTCGTGACACCTCGCTGATGTAGTGTCATCAATAATGATCGGGTATAAACACAATACCAATCAGGCCATGAAAACACTATAGGTGAGGGAGGCCAGGCCCCGAGCCTCCACCAGCCGACCTCACAATAAACTGACCATTATATTTTACAGTCGGGAATGCCACACTCTGTAATTCGACTCCCATTTCCAAACGTCCCTGCACTCAACGGCACGGACACCCGCCCGCCCGGCCACAGGTATGTCTCCGGGGTGCGGTGTGTTGGTATAATAGCCAACTGAGTGATCTAATGAATCCTCCAGGTTAATCACCGGGACTGAATTAATACCAGGCATATTTCGCAGACTTGTGACAAACCATGACTTTCAAGTGAGATAAGATCCAAGTCACATGAAGGTATCCGTACCCAGCGCTCGCCTCCTCCCTCCTATCTTTAGCAAATAAATCCTGCTCAATTAAACAGCCGCCCGGAGCCCGAAACGTCAAGCCCGAAAGTTGATAGTGGGGCCCGGAGGAGCAAGGCTCTGCAGAGCCTGATATAGAAGCCTGCATGGCGGCAGACCAGACTTGGGCTTGGGACTGGAGCGTAGCGAGTGATAAATTTGACCAAGGACGTCATACAGGTATGTAGTGAGCAGCGCGGGGAGCCCACATACCCGCCGCGTCCCGACCCTCCCTCGGCCACGGCTTCCCCCTCCTCCAGGGGCACCCGGTCACACCTACCGGTGCAGTTTTTGCCTGAGGAGCGTCTACACGAGGAACATCTCCTGATGGATCGCGTCTTAGGTGTCTCAATGCATTATAAGCAGCCCGTCCGTGATGAATATAGACCTAAATGAAAGGAGTACTGCCCAAGATGGCGGTCACATGACAGTGGGGCCATAAACAACGACTTACCTTACATATTCCCCACATACAAGCCAGATCTAAATGTATTAACGATCTCAGAAGGCGCTATTGAGGCTTCTGAGTTATCTGAAGCGGGCTGGGCGGCGTGGTGGGTTTCGAAGGTGAGTGTGCAAGCCGAGGATAAGTAGGGTCATTTCTATGCGTCTAGGGCTGGATGAGTTATGCCATCGGCCACACCTGTATTTGCAACTATAAGTGGTCAATCAGTAAGGGCCGAGTCAATAGTCACAATAATGTTATTTTGGATTTTATGGACAGGTGGCCGGAACGGCGATAATTGCTTGACGTATCGGTAATCATGCATTTTTTATTCATTTTCTCCTTTATGTAACTTCATTTGAAATGAAAGACGCAGCCCAGGCTATTGTGATTATGTATTCAATCGAAATTGAAAATTATGGGTTTGTTTTCATGCAGGAATATATTTATCGCTTGTGCTGTTGAGAGCGGTCCCCCGGGGAGTCGGAGCCCTGTTGAATTCCTTAAATGCAGCCATAGGAGGACTGGGAGTACGTGTGTGCATGTACTCAATGCACTCATGAGAACGAGTACACATAATCTTGTACTTGGACAAAATTATACACATGCACTCTTGAGTGAATTCGTTCATGTACTTCAAAATAAAGTACACACGTCAGCCTTAAGTACATGTACACTTAAACGTTTGAAAGCACACACACACACACACACACACACACACACACACACACACACACACACACACACACACACAAGAGCAGTGAAAAGGAATGTACCCGAGTTCGAGTACCAATACCTGGACTAAAGTGCACATGTGTACCGTGAACACTGTAACACACACACACATGGAATAACATCTTGAAAACCTTTGTATTCAGGTGAAGACGAGAGATGAAATCCCACTGACAGCTCTGCCTCACACCTCATAATAGTGACATATTAACATACTCCTAGAAAGAAAGAAAGAAAGAAAGAAAGAAAGAAAGAAAGAAAGAAAGAAAGAAAGAAAGAAAGAAAGAAAGAAAGAAAGAGAGAAGGAAAGAAAGAAAGAAAGAAAAATTAGATAATAAATAATTGAAGGGATGCATAAAACAGTGACAATAAAATCCCTCGATACAACTGAGGAAAAAATTTCTCAACACAGTGTTTTTCCTTCTATCTTAAAGTTACCTATTACTAAAAATATATATAAATAAAAAATACAAAGCTTCGTTATATAAATTTAATAAATATTTTAAAGTCTATAATGCCTAACCGGTGTGTGAATCATATACATTATCTATCAGAAACCCTACATTAGTTGATTTAATTATACATATTATCTATTAGGAACCTTACATATAATCTATTTAATCATACGTAATCTATTTAATTATATATATATATATATATATATATATATATATATATATATATATATATATATATATATATATATATATCTACTAATAGGAACTTCATCTGGATTTATTTAATTATATAAACTATTTATCTGGGACCTCTCACTTGCCTACACACTAATACTCAAAAAAAATCTTAATACTGTAAGTATAAAATGCTCAAGTAGTTTCAAAATGCCCCCAATAGTTCAATAATGCCCCAATAGTTCAATAATGCCTCAGTCTAGTATGTTTCTAAATGGTCCAGTAGTTGAGTAGTTAAGTGTACCGGTACCCTTCAGTAGTTAAGTGTACCGGTACTCTTCAGTCGTTAAGTGTACCGGTACCCTTCAGTAGTGAAGTGTACCGGTACCCTTCAGTAGTTAAGTGTACCGGTACCCTTCAGTAGTGAAGTGTACAGGTACCCTTCAGTAGTGAAGTGTACCGGTACCCTTCAGTAGTTAAGTGTACCAGTACCCTTCGGTAGTTAAGTGTACCGGTACCCTTCAGTAGTTAAGTGTACCGGTACTCTTCAGTCGTTAAGTGTACCGGTACCCTTCAGTAGTGAAGTGTACCGGTACCCTTCAGTAGTTAAGTGTACCGGTACCCTTCAGTAGTGAAGTGTACAGGTACCCTTCAGTAGTGAAGTGTACCGGTACCCTTCAGTAGTTAAGTGTACCAGTACCCTTCACCGGTACCCTTCAGTAGTTAAGTGTACCGGTACCCTTCAGTAGTGAAGTGTACCGGTACCCTTCAGTAGTTAAGTGTACCAGTACCCTTCGGTAGTTAAGTGTACCGGTACCCTTCAGTAGTTAAGTGTACCGGTACCCTTCAGTAGTTAAGTGTACCGGTACCCTTCAGTAGCTAAGTGTACTGGTACCCTTCAGTAGTTAAGTGTACCAGTACCCTTCAGTAGTGAAGTGTACCGGTACCCTTCAGTAGTGAAGTGTAGTACCCTTCAGTAGTTAAGTGTACCGGTACCCTTCGGTACCCTTCAGTAGTGATGTGTACCGGTACCCTTCAGTAGTTAAGTGTACCGGTACCCTTCAGTAGTTAAGTGTACCGGTACCCTTCGGTAGTTAGGTGTACCAGTACCCTTCAGTAGTGAAGTGTACCGGTACCCTTCGGTAGTTAAGTGTACCAGTACCCTTCGGTAGTTAGGTGTACCAGTACCCTTCAGTAGTGATGTGTACCGGTACCCTTCAGTAGTTAAGTGTACCGGTACCCTTCAGTAGTGAAGTGTACCGGTACCCTTCAGTTGCGAAGTGTACCGGTACCCTTCAGTAGCTAAGTGTACCGGTACCCTTCAGTAGTTAAGTGTACCGGTACCCTTCAGTAGTTAAGTGTACCAGTACCCTTCGGTAGTTAAGTGTACCATTACCCTTCAGTAGTTAAGTGTGTACCCTTCAGTAGTTAAGTGTACCGGTACCCTTCAGTAGCTAAGTGTACCAGTACCCTTCAGTAGTGAAGTGTACCCTTCAGTAGTTAAGTGTACCGGTACCCTTCAGTAGTTAAGTGTACCGGTACCCTTCGGTAGTTAAGTGTACCGGTACCCTTCAGTAGTTAAGTGTACCGGTACCCTTCAGTAGCTAAGTGTACCAGTACCCTTCAGTAGTTAAGTGTACCGGTACCCTTCAGTAGTTAAGTGTACCGGTACCCTTCAGTACCTAAGTGTACCGGTACCCTTCAGTAGTTAAGTGTACCGGTACCCTTCAGTAGCTAAGTGTACCAGTACCCTTCAGTAGTGAAGTGTACCAGTACCCTTCAGTACCTAAGTGTACCGGTACCCTTCAGTAGTTAAGTGTACCGGTACCCTTATACTCCCTCTTCCTCACACACACACACACACACACACACACACACACACACACACACACACAGCCAGGACAAAGAGGATAGAGATATAAATATAATATTCTCCCAAAATACCAAGAAAAATATGTGACAATGATTAGAATCTTCCGATGACACAGGACATGACATTCAAGGGTCGGTGAGGGGAGGTAGGGGGTGGGAGGGAAGAAGAGGGGGTAGGGGGAGGGAGGGAGGGAGGGAGGGGGGAGGAAAAAGGGAGAAGGGAGGGAAGGTGATTATCACTCTGAAAGTTTGCATGCGCGTGAAGTGTGTGTGTGTACATATCTGCTACACATCCATATATGCCCAGACACACACACACACACACCGGCCATTATTCTTCCCTTCCATTCAAAACTTCTCACTTCACCGCCGTAGAAATAAGAATAAAAACATAAATCGCATTAAAAACAGCCCCACAAGACACTCCTCTGTATACACGTCTGTTTTTAACCACAACCAATGGATTCACCAGATCAACCACAGTCATTAAAGCTAACAATTCCACAACAGAACCAAACTTTATACTACTAATATTCAAGAAACATCTGAGGGCTTTTTGAGTGGAGACCAGACCATCAACAGCACCCTAAGAGATGTGGTGTTGTCCTCAGCTGGCCTTTATCAACACCAACACAGTTCATGCACCACCCCCTGTACACTCCTCTACCCACCTACTGTTGACTATAGTAAGTTATTAAGGAAACTAAACAGCTCAGCACTTGAATGGACTGATAATGTTAACTCAAACACTCAGTAAAGCAGATACGGTAATTTTTTATTGAGTATCAGTATCTCTTAAAATAACTTGCGAGATTAGGAAGGTAAATAATGGACAGGGAAGGCTTCATACAATGGACAGGGAAGGCTTCATACAATGGACAGGGAAGGCTTCATACAATGGACAGGAAAGGCTTCAAATAATGGACATGGAAGGCTTCAAATAATGGACAGGGACGGTTTCATACAATGGACTGGGACGGCTTCATACAATGGACAGGGAAGGCTTCATACAATGGACAGGGAAGGTTTCATACAATGGACAGGGAAGGCTTCATACAATGGACAGGGAAGGCTTCATACAATGGACAGGGAAGGTTTCATACAATGGACAGGGAAGGTTTCATACAATGGACAGGGAAGGTTTCATACAATGGAGAGGGAAGCTGGAAATAATGGACAGGGACAGTTTCATACAATGGAGGAAACCATACAATGGACGAGGGAAGGCTTCATACAATGGACAGGGAGAGCTATACAATGGACAAGGGAAGCATACAAAATGGTAGGGGAAGGCTTCATACAATGGACAGAGAGGGCTTCCAAATAATGGACAGGGAAGGCTTCATACAATGGACAGGGAAGGCTTCATACAATGGACAGGGAAGGCTTCATACAATGGAGAGGGAAGGCTTCATACAATGGACAGGGAAGGCTTCATACAATGGAGAGGGAAGGCTTCATACAATGGACAGGGAAGGCTTCATACAATGGACAGGGAAGGCTTCAAATAATGGACAGGGAGGCTTCAAATAATGGACAGGGACGGTTTCATACAATGGACTGGGACGGCTTCATACAATGGACAGGGAAGGCTTCATACAATGGACAGGGAAGGTTTCATACAATGGACAGGGAAGGCTTCATACAATGGACAGGGAAGGCTTCATACAATGGACAGGGAAGGTTTCATACAATGGACAGGGAAGGTTTCATACAATGGAGAGGGAAGGCTTCATTTGGGAATTATTGTCGTTTCCATATATTTCTGACCTTCAACCATAATGGTGTTTAAGCACGTGATATAAGTAGACACAGAGTAAAAAATAAATAAAAATAAAACTACCTGTTATTAATGGTTCGTCTAACAGTGAATTAATAGAATGATGATGATGATGATAACGATGATGATGATGATGATGATGATGATGATAATGACGATAAGAGTAAAAAAAACTCACAGAAAACAAAAAAGAAAAACCACCAGACTTTTCATAAATTCTGAGTAAAAAAACAACACTAATGACAAACAAAAAGAAAGTGTAAAGTAATATAAGTAAGAGATTACGTGAAGACGTTAAGTACGGCCATCAACATACACACAAACATTTTACTCTCTCTCTCTCTCTCTCTCTCTCTCTCTCTCTCTCTCTCGACGGGACGAAGAAAACCTTGAGAATTAATAATTGTGTCAAGCCAACCCGCCTATCACCGCCACCTCCCTCCCTACTAACATCTGCACCTACACCCTTCCCCACCCACTGCACCTACACCCTTCCCCACCCACTACACCTACACCCTCCCCAGCCCACCCACTACACCTAAACCCTCCCCAACCCACCCACTACACCTACACGTTCCCCCAACTCGTGACACAACACCCCCCCCTCCCCCTCCACTCTCCCCAGGACGCCTCCCCCCTCAGCTCACTTGTGTCTCTCTCTCCCTCAGTCAACAAAGCTCATGTCAAACACACCTTTCCGGCATTAGCTCCATTTGCATGTCTTTTACGAAATACCTGTTTTTTTACCTCCTTTCCCCTTTCTCACTGCCAGAGGGGAGAAGGCGGGGGGAAAGAAGAGAGGGGAGGACACGCATAAGACTCCCTCCTCGACGAAACACGACAGGTAGGTGTAAGAGTGAGACAGGTCGCTAGACGGGACGACAGGAGGGTGCCTCGCTGTTACTACCAAGGGGAAAAAGTTTCTTTACTAATAGACAGTCTTGAGGGGAAATTTATTGAGGATGAGAGCTTGTTAGGTACGGCTGGTGGACATCCCAGGCCAGGGAAAAATGTTCTGGTGCTGCCATGACTAGGGAATTAATATCTATCTCACTATTTTTGACCAGTGTGTGTGTGTGTGTGTGTGTGTGTGCACGTGTGTGTGTGTGTGTGTGTGTGTACATTCTTGTAAACTGAATAATAACATCAAAAGTCTCTTATGATAACAAACAACCTTATCTTGAACGTGTTATCATCTTGGTGACCTTGTGTATACTTGGTGACCGTGTATATACCTGATAACAGTGTCTATACTTGGTGACTGTGTGTATACTTGATCACCGTGTGTATACTTGATCACCGTGTATGAGGGTCTGTCACATCAACACCAGACTGTTGTATATCAAGAGGTAATATTACACACGATCTCTGCAACAGCTTATTAACACACCTACGACGAAACCCTCCTCTAAGTAGTTATTGGCACGACATCGAATAGCCCATGAAGTTAACAACAGCAACAGTACACACAATAAAATAGTACCTTTACAATTGTGTTAAAGAAGGATTTTGACAACCCTACCGAGACAATAGGAGTCACAGTGTTCATTTTGAAATTTATCGAGCCCTTCCGTATAGATACTTTTTTGAGAGGGGTTATGTGAACGCTACCACTGTTTCTTTCAGGCGAAGGAAGGTGAATAAAGCTAATCATTACTGAAGTGTCTGGTTTTAGAATGATTTTTTTTTCCTACGGCAATGCTCAGTGGCCCGTTACTGCAAAGACTTTCTATTAGTTCAGTGCTGATTTAAAGTTCACAAGAGAAAGGTAAATGCCCTGTTGTTCATCACACACACACACACACACACACACACACATCAGAGATATTCCATTCTCTTCCCATTTTGTCGACACCTCAATAAGAATTCTCAACACAAAAAAAATAAAAAATAGTTAATCTGCCAAACATCTAACAGTGCTCCTCAAACATTACCTCCCTATAGTATTTTCTTTATCATTTAATTAAGAGAAGAAGATAATCTAAATTTCACACAGAAAACTCTAAACAATACACAAAAGGACCCAATATACCTGAGAAATTATTATATAACAAGGTATACAAAACATATCCAACTATTCATTATTTTTTTTCCCGTCCACTATCTTGTACAGAAAGAACATGGAGAGAAAAATTGATTTTATCCCAGTTAGTATAATAAGTTTGTGCTTGTTACTTGATGGCTTGATTTTTTTTATATACACGTCTCAAGATTAATAATAACATGACCATAAGATTCTTCTTCTTCTTCTCTCATAGAAATGTGCAAATGGCGCCTCGATTTTTGTTTTTATTTATTTTTTTTTATTTTTTAATGAATAAATCGGTGGGGTTTAATGTCATTGATTTATATTACGATCTAAGCATTTAAATTAGGTATTACTTTATATTTATTCCGGTGATAATAGATACACAGCGAGAGAGAGAGAGAGAGAGAGAGAGAGAGAGAGAGAGAGAGAGAGGCCAATCGTATTCTTTTTTAACCGATTTTATTAAACCTCATAAATATTTTTACTGTGTATTATTATCTACAGTAAAACAATAACACGATCCTTTATTCTCTGAGGCACACTACCCCCCCGGGCGGACTGAACAGATAAAGTTGACCTCTACTAATTTCTCTCTCCAGGGAAAAGATAAAATAAGTAATTTAGTGAGAATGTAATGAAGAAGAGAAGGGGTCAGGTTGGCCACACAAAAGACCTCACTGATTTATACCGCAGGGTTTTAAAAAGTGTTGATGATAATGAACAAGGAGATTGAAAGTTGCTTTGGCTTAGTTGAAAGTTGAATAGTAACGAAATGGGTTGTGCTGCCAGATGTATGATCGTATACTTTTTTTTTTTAGTTAAGGCTGCTAGATATAAGATTGTGTTTTTGTTTGTTTTTTGGTGGGGGAGGGGGTCTGTGGTCTGGGGAGTCAGATGTATGATAGCACCTTCTTCACTGTTGCCAACTGCCTGGGCACAATATTGACCCTCCCCCCGCCCCCGCTGCCGGATGTATGATGTAATTTCTGATCGACGCTGCCAGAAGTATACATTGTGATAGTATTTATTGTGATCCAAGCTGCCAGATGTATGATAATATTGTGATCCAAGCTGCCAGACGTATGATAATATTGTGATCCAAGCTGCCAGATGTATGATAATATTGTGATCCAAGCTGCCAGATGTATGATAATATTGTGATCCAAGCTGCCAGATGTATAATTATGTTTTAGTCCATGTAATCATTATGTATGACAAAAGTTCTGCCTGTACCGCCAGACCCCCAATCGAATTTGACCCGTTCTGTCGGATGCACGATAGTTGTTTGTTTGGTCAGTAACTTCGGCGCTGCCCCCAAAAATATGATAGTGCTTCTGAGTTATCTGCCAGACGTACGAGTTTGTTTTGTGTTCCTATGTAAATATTCAGGGTGTATTGTAAATGGCCAGCTCCAGTACGATACTTTTGACCTTTGTATCGCTCCTCGCTGCCAGCAGTATGATGTACGAGAAGAATCTTGGTCTACGCTGCCAGACGGTGACGACTCTGTAACGACCATAGAGGTGTTTGTTCAAGGGGAAACTCTCTCTCTTCTACAGGTACACTGCAACTTATTTCACGTTAAGTATAACCACCCACACCTAACCTAATCTAGCCTAGCCTAACCTAACCTAACCTAACCTAACCTAACCTAACCTAACCTAACCTAATCTAGCCTAACCTAACCTAACCTAGCCTAGCCTAACCTAACCTAACCTAATCTAGCCTAACCTAACCTAATCTAACCTCTATTGTACCGTTACAATGGTTAACCTTCAGGTAAAAATAATCTAGGGTGTCTAATCTTCACATGATCCATATATTTTAAGTTTTTGAACAGACCATCGGTGAAAAAAATAAATATTAATCACCAAGACTTAAATTAAGAGGAGGTCGGATCTTGATCAACATTAGCGCCGCCGCCCGCCCACTGCATACAACACTCTGGAGGGGGGGGGGGAGGGGAGGGGAGCTCTTGCATCTTCTTAATTCTTACTTTTGTCATCAACTTCCAGAGAAAATTTGCTAACAATGGAGGTCTTTTGGCGCACCATGACCCAGAGACCAGAACTAACTTGGCCACAATAAATCCTGCAGTTCGGTGGGGGTGAGGGGTAGGGGGGCTGTTGAGGGGTGGTGTTGAGGGGTGGGGGGATATTAGTGAGGCTCTTCAATGGAGGATGTGTATGTATGTATGTATGTATGTACAGTATGTGTTAGTGTGTACATTTGTTTTAATTGGCCTGGCCTGGCCTGGCGCTGAGACATTCCACGCACGGGGCCACAAGGAAATTGTTGATATTGTTTATACACTTTATTTAATTGCGGTAGCTTTTAACTCTCCCCACTCGTTATTTTCTGAGTTAGCATTCTCGTAAATTATCTCCAGCTTGTATTAAATCGCTCAGAGAGGAATGCAGTCCTACCCCCTACCGCCAGCTGCGCCAGAATCATCGTGGTCTGTAATGGTTCTAATACCTGGGATAAATTATAAGTGGGAGGATTAAAGTCCCAGTGTCTCATGAAGTACTTGGGGCTTAAGCTTCGGATCATCGAGAGTGTTTGGGGGTTAATTATCGTCCTGTGTGTGTGTTGAAGTGGTTAGATGATTCATAGTCCCATTGTGTGACGAAGCAGTATTTGGTATCGAAGCTTCGGATCATCGAATGTTTGGG
>NW_024716509.1:0-11282 GCF_018991925.1 Homarus americanus | reverse complement strand
TACTACTACCATCATGAGGACCTCATAACTAATATCACCATCACACACACCACCACCACTACTACTACAAACCACTATCTACTAACAACTGGCTTCCACCACTACTACAACCACTTTATCTACACTACTACCTACCACTATTACAAATCCAGTACCATCTACACTACTACTGGGTAAATCTACCACTACTACAACCACCACCCCCTACCACTACTATAACCAATTACTACCAGCATGGGCATCTACCACACAAGCCATCTTCAAGAGTTTGTTTTGTCCTAAGCTCACGACACTATGGGCTGTTGTGTCCCAAGCCTCACTACCTGGTTGTTAGTGTCCTAAGCTCACGACACTAAAGGGCTGTTCTGTGTCCTAAGCTCAAGACACTAGAAAGTCAAGTTGTGTGTCCTAAGCTCACGACACTAAAGGCTGTGTGTCCTAAGCTCACGACACTAAAGGGGTGTTGTGGTCCCAGCTCACGGCACTAAAGGGGCGTTGTGTGTCCTAAGCTCATTGACACTAAAGGGTTGTGTGTCCTAAGCTCACGACACCAGCGGCTGTGTGTCCCAAGCTCACGACACTAAAGGGTTGCTGTTGTGTGTCCTAAGCTCACGACACCAAAGGGCTGTTGTGTCCTAAGCTCAAGACACTAAAGGGAAGTTGCTGTGTGTCCTAGCTCACGACACTAAAGGGGTGTTGCGTCCTAAGCTCACGACACTAAAGGGAGCTGTTGTGTGTCCTAAGCTCATGACACTAAAGGGCTGTGTGTCCCAAGCTTCACGACACTAGCGCCGTGTCCTAAGCTCACGACACTAAAGGGCTGTGTGTCCTACCGCGACACTAAAGGGTGTTGTAGTGTCCTAAGCCTCGCGACACTAAAGGGGTGTTGTGTGTCCTAAGCTCACGACACCAGTGGGTTGTGTGTCCCAAGCTCAACACACTCAAAGGTTAAGCTGTGTGTCCTAAGCCTCACGACACTAGTTAGTGTTGTGTGTCCTGGGCTCACGACACTCAAAGGGTTGTTGCTTCCTAAGCTCATGACACTAGTGGGCTGTGTGTCCTAAGCTCACGACACTAAAGGGCCGTGTGTCCTAAGCCTCACGACACTAAAGGGTTGTTGTGTGTCCTAAGCTCACGACACTAAAGGGCTGTGTGTCCTAAGCTTCAATGACACTAGTACAAGTTGTGTCCTAAGCTCACGACACTAAAGGCTGTGTGTCCTAAGCCCAACACACTGGGGTGGCTGTTGTGTCCTAAGCTCAATGACACTAAAGGGGCTTTTGTGTGTCCAAGCTCACGACACTAAAGGTTGCTGGGGGTCCTAAGCCTCCACGACACTAAAAGGCTGTGTGTCCTAAGCTCACGACACTAAAGGCTGTGTCCTAAGCTCACGACACTAAAGGGCCGTTGTGTGTCCTAAGCTCACGACACAGCAGTGTTGTGTGTCCTAAGCCCACGACACCAAAGGGCTGTTGTGTCCTAAGCTCACGACACTAAAGGGCTGTGTCCTATGCCACGATACTAAAGGGCTGTTGTGTCCTGCTTCTCCACGACACTAAAGCAAGTTGTAGTCCTAAGCTCACGACACTAAAGGGGTGTTCTGTGTCCCAAGCTCACGACACTAGTGGGGTGTTGTGTCCTAAGCCACGACACTAAAGGGGTGTTGTGTGTCCTAAGCTCACGACACTAAAGGACTGTTGTGTCCCAAGCTCACGACACTAAAGGGCTGTGCAGTCCTATGCCTGATTAATTAGTGGGTTGCTGTGTCCCAAGCTCACGACACCAAAGGGGTGTTGTGTGTCCTAAGCTCACGACACTAGTTGGGGTGTTCTGTGTCCCAAGCTCACGACACACTAAAGGGGTGTTGTGTCCCTGCTCACGACACTAAAGCAGTGTTGTGTGTCCTAAGTCACGACACTAAAGGGCTGTGTGTCCCAAGCTCACGACACTAGCAGTTGTTGTGTGTCCTAAGCTCACGACACTAAAGGGGTGTTGTGTGTCCTAAGCCTGACACTAAAGGGTTGCTACTTCCAAGCTCACGACACTAGCGGCTGTGTGTCCTAAGCTCACGACACTAAAGGGCTGTGTGTGTCCTAAGCTCACGACACTAAAGGGCTGTTGTGTGTCCCAAGCTCACGACACTAAGTGGGCTGTGTGTCCTTGGGCCTACGACACTAAAGGGCTGTTGTGTCCTAAGCTCACGGACACTAAAGGGCTGTGTGTGTCCTAAGCTCACGACACTAAAGGGCTGTTGTGTCCCAAGCCTCACGACACTAAAGGGGTTTTGTGTGTCCCAAGCTCACGACACTAAAGGGCTGTGTGTCCTAAGCTCACGACGAAGGCTGTGTGTCCTAAGCTCACGACACTAAAGGGCTGTTGTGTCCTAAGCTCACGACACTAAGGGCTGTTGTGTGTCCTAAGCTCACGATTACACTAAAGGGGTGTTGTGTGTCCTAAGCTCACGACACTAAAGGGGCTGTTAAAATCCTAAGCTCACGACACTAAAGGGCTGTGTCCTATGCTTCACGACACTAGGCTGTTGTGTCCTTAAGCTCACGACACTGGGCGTGCTGTGTGTCCTAAGCTCACGACACTAAAGGGTGTTCTGTGTCCTAAGCTCACGACACTAAAGGCAAGCAGTCCTAAGCTCACGACACTAGCAGTGTTGTGTGTCCTAAGCTCACGACACTAAAGGACTGTGTGTCCTAAGCTCACGACACACTAGTAAGCTGCTGTGTCCTAAGCTCACGACACTAAAAGGGCTGTGTGTCCCAAGCTCACGACACTAGCAGGTTGTGTGTCCTAAGCTCACGACACCAAAGGGGTGTTGTGTGTCCTAAGCTCACGACACTAAAGGGCCAGTGTCCTAAGCTCATTGACACCAAGGGCTGTTGTGTCCTAAGCTCAATGACACTAGTATTATGTCCTAAGCTCACGACACTAAAGGGCTGTGTGTCCTAAGCTCACGACACTGTGCTGTGTGTCCTAAGCTCACGACACTAAAGGGGTGTTGTGTGTCCTAAGCTCACGACACTAAAGGTGTTGTGTGTCCAAGCTCACGACAATTAAAGGGGTGTTGTGTGTCCTAAGCTCACGACACTAAAGGCTGTTGTGTCCTATACTCTGGAGCTGTTCCTCGTGAAACTCTGACCTCTAACAACCTTTTACAGTAAGTCCCTAGGATGACCAGAAGAATGCTGTTAGTGCACAAATACATAAACATACACTGAAACAAGTAAACAAATACATAAACAATTACACTGAATCAAGTAAAACAAATACATAAATAAGTACACCGAATCAAGAAAACAAATACACTGAAACAAGTAAACAAATACATAAACAAGTACACTGAAACAAGTAAACAAATACATAAACAATTATACTGAATCAAGTAAACAAATACATAACAAGTACACTGAATCAAGAAAAAAATACATAAATAAGTAAACTGAATCAAGAAAACAAATACATAAATAAGTACACTGAATCAAGAAAACAAATACACTGAATCAAGTAAACAAATACATAAAACAAGCACACTGAAGAAGTAAACAAATACACATAAACAAATACACTGAAACAAATAAACAACACATAAACAAGTACACTGAATCAAGTAAACAAATACATAAACAAGTACAATTGGAAACAAGTAAACAAATAAGAAATTTAAGAATTTACGTTAACCTATAAGAATCAACAGATAATAATCGATAATGATAAACAAATCACCAAATATGAAGTGTTGTCATGACTATAGGACCTGCCAGATACCCAACCACCTGTACACACTTATTATTACGGTAATAATTCTAGTTAATGGACTATATGAAGGGGAAAAGTTCGTTATATTAAGGGTCCGTTTAGAGGTGAAAGATCCATATACTGTTGTTATGGAGTTGGGGATTTAGAATATAATTAAAGTCTACCCAGATCCCCAACAGGTAACAACAATAAAAACAAAGACAATCGGATCTATAAAAGGGTAGACAATGGATGCGAGTTTTGTTGTGTATAATAAAGTACCATAAATCCCTTTAACAACAAAATATTCAGCTATTCATAATTGACCCTTAAATCCATACTTAACCTAAACATTAACAGTATATACATATTAATACAACATACGATAATTTGAAGCAAGTGGACGGGGGAGGCAATACAAGATTACAAATACTTAAGTGAGGAGCTAAGATTGGCTGACGAGCAAGGATGAGTATTGTAGAAGACGGTAGGTAGTCACTGCACCGTAGGTTTCCCCAGGATAGGTGATCCTGTGGTTTTTCCCAGAGCCAAGTGCCTCTCCTCGAATTGGAGCTCACAAAGAAGACTTGGAGGAAGTGACGCAACAACCAGGATATAGAAGGGAAACCCTGAGTGGTAACTAAGACGAGTCACTCGTGTCTCATCCCTAGATGGCGTTGGTGGAGGGTTCGTAACACTGTATTGTACGGAGAGAAAAATCCGTTATATGGATGGTTTCCCTGTACGTTGTTTCCACTGTATATTTCATTAACTCCTGAAGCATATTCTTTTCTTGCTGGGATTAGCTCACCGGCACAGGTCACTGACCCACATCAGGGCCTGGGGCGAAAATATAATAATAATAATAATAATAATAATAATAATAATAATAATAATAATAATAATAATAATAATAATAAATAAATAAATACAATAATGAAAAAAATCAATAGTGAGAACGATATATATATATATATATATATATATATATATATATATATATATATATATATATATATATATATATATATATATATATATATATATATATATATATATATATATTGTGTTGTCAATAGTAAGGGAAACAATTGAGACCCTGCAATTGTGTGTAATGAGGCAGAAAGTCAGATCAGCAACCTGGGACTTGGTCACAATTTTCGTGATGCCATATGACAGCAGGTCTACCATTAGACAATACATTATGCTTCCAATATCTTCCCATGCGGTAGCCGCCTACTACCTACCACAAAATAACAAAGGCAAGACAGGATCACAGGTCATTTAGTAGTGTTCACAGTTTGTAACTCAGTCAAATATGTTCGACATTCACTGAAACCCGACGTTAGCCAATGGTTTAATCCTTTGAGTCCTGAAGGGTTAAATAATTGTCCTTAAAGGGTAAAATCGTTATCGTCAGGGTTAAATCATCGTCGTCAAAAAGTTAAACCATAATCTGCAAAGGGTTAAACCATAGTCATCAAAGGGTCAAACCACAATCATCAAAGGGTTAAACCATAGTTGTCAAAGGGTCAAACCACAATCAAAGGGTCAAACCATAGTCGTCAACGGGTTAAACCATAGTCGTCAAAGGGTCAAACCATAGTCGTCAACGGGTCAAACCATAGTCGTCAACGGTTAAACCATAGTCGTCAAAGGGTCAAACCATAGTCGTCAACGGGTTAAACCATAGTCGTCAAAGGGTCAAACCATAATCATCAAGGGTCAAACCATAGTCGTCAAAGAGTTGCTTTTGTTGTCAAGGGTCAAACCATAGTCGTCAACGGGTTAAACCATAGTCGTCAAAGAGTTAAGCTTTAGTTGTCAAAGGGTCAAACCATAGTCGTCAAAGAGTTAAGCTTTAGTTGTCAAAGGGTTTAAGTTACTTTGTTTTGCGGCACATCCGGCTTTTGTTAAACCACCAATGTATGTAATAAGTCATTTATGTCCAATGTATATTTTCAGCCTTCGCTGCAGAATTTTTCAATAAACCGTTAATTATTATTATTATTATTATTATTATTATTATTATTATTATTATTATTATTATTAGAGAAAGGTAATGGAACATACAGTGAACATACAGATTAATGTAGGTGTTGAACAGCAAACTCATAGTGTAGTAACTCCCTCCCAGATGGTGTTAGGAGGAACTCACGTGGTGTAGTAGTTCCCTCAGATGTTGTTATGAGGGACCTGGCGTGGTGTAGTAATTCCCTCGCTGATGGTGTTATGAGGGGCCTCACGTGGTGTAGTAATTCCCTCACAGATGGTGTTATGAGGGGCCTCACGTGGTGTAGTAATTCCCTCACGGATGGTGTTATGAGGGACCTCACGTGGTGTAGTAATTACCTCACAGATGGTGTTATGAGGGACCTCACGTGGTGTAGTAATTACCTCATAGATGGTGTTATGAGGGGCCTCACGTGGTGTAGTAACTCCCTCACAGATGATGTCATGAGGGACATCGCGTGGTGTAGTAATTCCCTCACAGATGGTGTTATGAGGGGCCCGACGTGATGTAGTAATTCCCTCACAGATGGTGTTATGAGGGACCTCACGTGTGGTAATTCCCTCACAGATGGTGTGATGAGGGACTTGACGTGGTGTAGTAATTCCCTCACATATGGTGTTATGAGGGACATGTGGTGTAGTAATTCCCTCACAGATGGTGTTATATGAGTGAGGTTTGGTCCCAGGCCTTCCTATCGTAGACGGATTAACACATCGGTGGTTTTTGTTGGGTCTCGCGGGGGCCGTTATCACTGGGTACCTGGGACCTCACTGTGTGAAGGTTAACTTGGGTACGACTGTTACTGTTGAGTTGTTCTCACTGACTTAAGCACTGTTCACCACTGTTCACCTCTGTTTAACACTGGTTCCGTTCCTTTCATAAATGAAATTGTAACTTCTGGCGAGAACTTGTTGATGTTCCGGTGGGGAGGAGGGCTTAGGGGAGGGGGTTGGTATGGGCTAACTTAACAGTTGACCTGGCTGCTCCGAGAGGAGCGCCAGGTACGTCTTGACCCTTCGGTGGTCAAGGATGTAGTGTGTGTGTGTGTGTGTGTGTATGTATGTATGTATGAGAGAGAGAGAGAGAGAGAGAGACTTAAGACAATTTCTCAAGTGTAATATTCTCAACAAAGTCTTAAGGGGAGTTTAATGTAGCGTCATCCCAAGGCAGGAGTGTCTAGTTAACTGGGGCCCAGGAAGTTGTTAGGGACAGGAGAGGAGGAAGGGCGGGGGGGTGAGATCCAGGTCTATTGTAGCTATTCCGGAAGACCTTTGTGGGTGGTGGATAGCGTTCACGGGTCTAAATAATTTCACTACAGTCATTTGAAGTTTGTAGATAGTTGGGGTTATTCTCTTGATGTTTCTTTGACTTTCTTTTTTTTTCATTTTATCTCCTCTCTCTCTCTCTCTCTCTCTCTCTCTCTCTCTCTCTCTCTCTCTCTCTCTCTCTCTCCTCTCTCTCTCTCTCTCTCTCTCTCTCTCTCTCTTTATATATATATGTGTGTGTGTGTGTGTATTGTGTGTGTGTGTAATAATAATAATAATAATAATAATAATAATAATAATAATAATAAAGGGTTTATTAATAGAGTTGCAGCCGGTGTGTGTGTGTGTGTGTGTGTGTGACCCCTTACACTAAGAACCAGACGAACCATAGACTATAAACATGGCTTGCAAAACAACACAGAACCAGGAACCAACTAGTGTAAATTATCTTGTTCAGGGAGAGCCAACCAGGGAGTGTGTGTCATTGAATTACAGTTTGACGATAGGAGACATAACTTGTAGAGACCCGATGCATGTAACACTTCCATGGTTAGGTTAGGTTTAGGTTGGGTTGGGCTGGGTTGGGCTGGGCTGGGTTAGGTTGGGCTTGGGTTGGGTTGGGCTGGGTTGGGTTGGGTTGGATTGGGATGGGTTAGGTTGGGGTTGGAGTTGGGTTGGGTTGGGTTGGGTTGGGTTGGGTTGGGTTGGGTTGGGTTAGGATGGAGTTGGGTTGGGTTGGGTTGGGATGGGTTGGGTTGGAGTTGGGTTGGGTTGGGTTGGGTTGGGTTGGGTTGGGTTAGGTTGGGTTGGGTTAGGTTGGGTTGGGTTGGGTTGGGTTGGGTTAGGTTAGTTCAGGTAAGGTTTATGAAGGTTTCCAAGTTCTGTACCAAAGTGAAGTTAAAGTCTTGTGAGTAATAAATATTCTGAAACTGAAGCGTGATTAACTGAAGCTCTTGACATATATCCTTATAGCACGGAAGTAATAGTCTGTGTGTGTGCGCGCGTAGGTACTCGCGGACCAGAAATCTGCGTCATGTTTGTATTTTCATTTCCAAATATATTCTTCTAGACGGTTGATGCTATTTCTCCCTAAGGCAAGGTTAAAATATGCAGACCGATCAAATAGTGGAGCAGCAGGAGGGTGAGGGCAAGGAAAGAGGGAGAGAGGTTAGAGGAAGGAAAGATGGAGCGAGAGAGAGAAAAAAAAGAGGGAGAAGGAGAGAGAGAGAGAGAGAGAGAGAGAGAGAGAGTGTGTGTGTAAGGAAAGGAGAACTGTTGGTAGGAGTGGAAGGGAGACAGTAAAACCTGGAGAGAGAAGGGGAAGGAAGGGACAGTGCCAGTAGAGGATAGAAGGAACAGTGCCAGTAGAGGAGCAGAAGGAACAGTGCCAGTAGAGGTGATGGGACAGCCAGAAACGGATGAATAGGGCAGTGCTAGTAGAGAGGATGGAAGGGACAGTGCCAGCAGATGATGAAAGGGACAGTGCCAGTAGAGGATGGAAGGGACAGTGCCAGTAGAGGATGAAAGGACAGCAGAGGATAGAAGGAAGAAAAAGAAAGAGGATGGGACAGTGCCAGAAACGGATGAATAGGCAGTGCTAGTAGAGGATGGAAGGGACAGTGCCAGTAGAGGATAGAAGGAACAGTGCCAGTAGAGGATGGGACAGTGCCAGAAACGGATGAATAGGCAGTGCTAGTAGAGGATGGAAGGGACAGTGCCAGTAGAGGATGGAAGGGACAGTGCCAGTAGAGGATGGAAGGGACAGTGCCAGTAGAGGATGGAAGGGACAGTGCCAGTAGAGGATAGAAGGAACAGTGCCAGTAGATGATGGAAGGGACAGTGCCAGTAGAGGATGGAAGGGACAGTGCCAGTAGATGATGAAAGGGACAGTGCCAGTAGAGGATGGAAGGGACAGTGCCAGTAGATGAGGAAAGGGACAGTGCCAGTAGAGGATGGAAGGGACAGTGCCAGTAGATGATGAAAGCTGGACAGTGCCAGTAGAGGATGGAAGGGACAGTGCCAGTAGAGGATGGAAGGGACAGTGCCAGAGGGATGGAAGGGACAGTGCCAGTAGAGGATGGAAGGGACAGTGCCAGTAGATGATGAAAGGGACAGTGCCAGTAGAGGATGGAAGGACAGTGCCAGTAGAGGATGGAAGGGACAGTGCCAGTAGTAGAGGATGAAAGGGACAGTAGGGTGCCAGAATTAGTAGTGGGAAGGAAGAAAAGAACAAGAAGAAAAAAGGAGGAGGAGGAGGAGGAGGAGGAGAGAGCATAGGAAGAATTAGAAATCGAGGAGGAAGGAGAAGACTGGTCTGGAGAGAGGGGCGCTTTACCTCCTGAAGGGGTCAAAGGACCTCCTCCAACCTTATAGAGAGAGAAAAGATCTGTCAGCAAAACCCTTGAGACCTTTATCCGGATCTGAACTCCTCCCCCCAGGCCCTCCCACCGACCACACGAGTTAAAGATAGTTCCAGTGTTGGTATTTTTCTTTCTTTCTTTTTTGTCTATTTTCTTCTTTCATTTTCTTTTCTTTTCTTTCTTTTGGCTGTCTATTTTCCAGTCTCTCTTTTTCTTTCCTTTCCTTTTTCTCTCGATATTCCACCCCTCCCTCCCTCCCTCTCTCTCTCTGTCCATACCCCCATCTCAATTCTCCTTCCCTTTCTCCTTGCCTTCTTCGATCTCCCTATCCTCTCATTCTCCATCCCATTTTCCTTCCTCCCTTTACCCTATCCCTCCCTTCCCATCCTTCCCTTCTCCATACTTCTCTCCTCCCAGCCCTCAATCCCACTCCCTCCCTCCCTCCGTCCCACTTCCTCCCTCCCTCCATCCCACCCCTCCCTCCCTCCATCCCACTCTCCTCCCTCCCACCCTCCTTCCCTCTCCCTCCCCACACCCCCCTTCTCCCACCCCTTCCTCCCTCAGTTAGATACCAGCAGTTCGTCTCTATATCTTCATAAGGCTTAATGGACCCATCTTTTAAGGCGACTCTCTCAGGGTACAACTAATTTCTGAACTCGAATTTTAACACGAATTTTAAGGTTAGGTTTAGGTGTGGTTTTTGGCTTAGTTTAGTGGGTTTGGTTTGGCTCTAGAGGGGTTTGGCTTGGTTTAGTGTGGTTTTGGCTTGCTTAGGTGTGGTTTGCTTGGTTTAGGTGTGTGGTTTTGGTTTGGCTTAGGTGTGGCTTGGTTTGCTTAGGTGTGTGTTTTGGTTTGCTTAGGTGTGGTTTTACTTAGTTTAGGTGTGGTTTTGGTTGCTTAGGTGTGGGTTTGGCTTGGGCTTAGGTGGTTTTGCTTGGTTTAGGTGTGTGTTTTGGCTTAGTTTAGGTGTGTGTTTTGCTTAGTTTAGGTGTGGTTTTGCTTGGCTTGTGTGTGTTTGGCTTGGCTTGGCTTGGATTATGTTTGGTGGGATATTCAGATAGCGGTTGTTTATTTTGGGCTCATGTTGCTGCCATGGCTTCATTGGTTAGGTTAGTAAAAACTAGGAAAAAAAAGAGGATTATTATATTAAATTGGAGACTTTATTGGGAAAAAATTCTGAAAAATGTAAAAAAAGAAAATATAAAGTATGAGGATTAAATATAAGACAAAATGATAAATACAAAAATAGAAGAAGAAAAAAGGTGAATAATAAATAAAAAAAGACAAGCTTGGGAAAATAGGGAAACAGAGATGGGGAGAAAAGAACCGATGCATATATCCCCACCCGCCAAGCACCTGACCACACACACACACACACACACACACACACACACACACACACAAATCGTATCCTATCAACACTGAAGCCTTGATGACCATTTAGTAGTCGCTGCGTAGAGACGATATTGGCTTAACGATCTAATTCCATTAAAACAACAACAACAAATAACAAAACAACAACAACAACAATAATATCAAGAAATAAAAATCAATAACAAAATCACGTGTATTATAGAGCAAAATATATGAATTAAGCAATATATCCTCAGAAACACGAAACAAAAAATACTACAAACCCCAGATGAAAAAAAAAGTGAAAAATAATGACAAAAGAAGAACTGATTTTAAAACATAATTACAATGCTACTTACTAAGAACATAGAGGTGTGGATTGCCATTGGTTTTGGTGGGTAGAGTTCGATCCCATTGTTGTGATGTTGTGTACCCCTCTTGTGTCTTGCCACCAACAGGTGTTCACTAACCAAGATGTGTAAAATCGGACACCTGGTTGTTCCCTCAGGGTATTGACACGCGATCCTCGACCATTGAGCTCAG
>NW_024716508.1:0-15323 GCF_018991925.1 Homarus americanus | reverse complement strand
TATTCGACCAGGGGACTTTGTTATACTCGATCAAGGATCTTTGTTATACTCGATCAGAGGACTTTGTTATACCCGATCAGGGGACTTTGTTATTCTCGATCAGGGGTCTTTTTTATACTCGATCACGGAACTTTGTTATACTCGAACAAGGGACTTGGTCATACTCTATCAGGGGACTTTGTCATACTCGATCAGGGGGCTTTGTTATACTCGATGAGGGGCCTTTGTTATACTCGTTCAGGGGGCTTTGTTATACTCGATTAGGGGACTTTGTTATACTCAATCAGAGGACTTTGTTTTACATGATGAGGGGACTTTGTTATACTCGATCAGGGGGACTTTGTTATACTCGATCAAGGAACTTTGTAGTACATGATCAGGGGACTTTGTTATACTCGATCAGGGGACTTTGTTATACCCGATTAGGGGAATTTGTTATACTCGACCAGGTAACATTGTTATACTCGATCAGGGGACTTTGTTATATTCGATCAGGGGACTTTGTTATACTCGACCAGGGACTTTGTTATACTCGACCAGGGGTCTTTGTTATACTCGATCAGGGGACTTTCTCCTCGATTAAGGGGACTTTATTTATACTCCATTAGGGACTTAATTATATAAATCGCGGGACTTTGTTAGCATCGGCAGGGAACTTTGTTGTACTCGATCAGGGGACTTTGTTATATTCGATCAGGGACTTTGGTATACTCGACCAGGACTTTGTTATACCGACCAGGGGTCTTTGTTATACTCGATCAGGGGACTTTGTTATACTCCATTAGGTAACTTTGTTATACTCGATCAAGGGACTTTGTTATCCCCGACCAGGGAACTTTGTTATACTCGATCAGGGGACTTTGTTATACTTAATCAGGGGACTTTGTTAAACTCGATCAGGCGGACTTTGTTATACTCGACCAGGGGACATGGTTTTACTCGATCAGGGGACTATGTTATTCTCGACCAGGGGACTTGGTTATACTCGATCAGGGGACTTTGTTATTCACGATAAGGGGACTTTGTTATACTCGATCATGTTACTTTGTTATACTCGACCAGGGGACTTTGTTATACTCGACCAGGAGATATTGTTATACTCGATCAGGGGACTTTGTTATGCTCGATTAGGGGCCTTTGTTATACTCGATCAGGGGGCTTCGTTTACTCAAGCAGGGGACTTTGTTATACTCGATCATGTGACTTTGTTATACTGATCAAGGGACTTTGTTATACTCGATCAGGGGGACTTTGTTATACTCGATAAGGGGAAATTGTTTTACATGATCAGGGGACTTTGTTTACTCGATCAAGGGACGTTTTTATACTCCATTAGGGGACTTTGTTATACTCGACCAGGGGACGTGGTTATGCTCGATCAAAGGACTTTGTTATACTCGATCAGGGGACTTTCTTTTACATGATCAGGGGACTTTGTTATACTCGATAAGGGTACTTTGTTATACTCGATCAGGTGCTTTTTTTATACTCGATCAGGGGACTATGTTATACTCGATCAGGGGACTTAGTTATACTCGATGTGGGGCCTTTGTTATGCTCGATCAAGGGACTTTGTTATCGGCGACCAGGGAACTTTGTTATACTCGATCAGGGGACTTTGTTAAACTCAATCAGGGGCCTTTGTTAAGCTCCATGAGGGGGCTTTGTTATACTCGATAAGGGGACTTTGTTATACTCGATCAGGTGACTTTATTATACTCGATCAGGGGACTTTGTTATACTCGATCAAGGAACTTTGTTTAACTCGATCAGGTTCCTTTGGTATACTCGATCAGGGGAGTTTGGTATACTTAATCAGGGAACTTTGTTATACTCGATTAGGGGACATTGTTATTCTCGATCAGGGGGCTTTGTTATACTCGAGCAGGGAACTTTGTTATACTCGATCAGGGACTTTGAGATACTCGATCAGGGGACTTTGTTATACTGATCAAGGGACTTTGTTTCACTCGATAAGGGTCCTTTGTTATCCTCGATCAAGGGACTTTGTTATACTCGATCAGGGGCCGTTGTTATACTCTATTAGGGGACTTTGTTGTACTCGATCAGGGGACTTTGTTGTACTCGATTAGGGGATTTTGTTATACTCGACCAGGGGACATGGTTATACTCGTGCAAGGGACTTTGTTATACTCGACCAGGGGACTTTGTTATACTCGACCAGGGGACATTGTTATACTCGATCAGGGGACCTTGTTATGCTCGATTAGGGGCCTTTGTTATACTCGATCAGGGGGCTTCGTTTACTCGAGCAGGGGACTTTGTTATACTCGATAATGTGACTTTGTTATACTGATCAAGGGACTTTGTTATACTCGATCAGGGGGACTTTGTTATACTCAATAAGGGGAAATTGTTTTACATGATCAGGGGACTTTGTTATACTCGATCAGGGGACGTTTTTATACTCCATTAGGGGACTTTGTTATACTTGACCATGGGACGTGGTTATACTCGATCAAGGGACTTTGTTATACTCGATCAGGGGACTTTGTTTTACATGATCAGGGGACTTTGTTATACTCGATAAGGGGACTTTGTTATACTCGATCAGGTGCCTTTGTTATACTCGATCAGTGGACTATGTTATACTCCATCACGGGACTTTATATACTCGATGTGGGACCTTTGTTATGCTCGATCAAGGGACTTTGTTATCCCCGACCAGGGAACTTTGTTATACTCGATTAGGGGACTTTGTTAAACTCAATCAGAGGCCGTTGTTATGCTCCATGAAGGGGCTTTGTTATACTCGATAAGGGGACTTTGTTATACTCGATCAGGTGACTTTGTTATACTCGATCAGGGGACTTTGTTATACTCGATCAAGGAACTTTGTGTAACTCGATCAGGTTCCTTTGGTATACTCGATCAGGTGCCTTTGTTATACTCGATCAGTGGACTATGTTATACTCCATCACGGGACTTTATATACTCGATGTGGGACCTTTGTTATGCTCGATCAAGGGACTTTGTTATCCCCGACCAGGGAACTTTGTTATACTCGTTTAGGGGACTTTGATAAACTCAATCAGAGGCCGTTGTTATGCTCCATGAGGGGGCTTTGTTATACTCGATAAGGGGACTTTGTTATACTCGATCAGGTGACTTTGTTATACTCGATCAGGGAGCTTTGTTATACTCGAACAGGGAACTTTGTTATACTCGATCAGGGACTTTGAGATACTCGATCAGGGGACTTTGTTATACATGATCAGGGAACTTTGTTATACTCGATTAGGGGACATTGTTATACTCGATCAGGGATCTTTGTTATACTGGAACAGGGAATTTTGTTATACTCGATCAGGGACATTGAGATACTCGATCAGGGGAATTTGTTATACTGATCAAGGGTCTTTGTTTCTCTCGATAGGGGTCCTTTGTTATACTCGATCAAGGGACTCTGTTATACTCGATCAGGGGCCTTTGTTATACTCTATCAGGAGACTTTGTTATACTCGATCAGGGGACTTTGTTATACTCGATCAGGGGCCTTTGTAATACTCTATCAGGGGACTTTGTTATACTCGATCAGGGGAATTTGTTATAATCGACCAGGGGACTTTGTTATAGTCGATCAGGGGAATTTGTTGTACTCGATTAGGGGACTTTGTTATACACGACCAGGGGACATGGTTATACTCGTTCAAGGGACTTTGTTATACTCGATCAGGAGACTTTGTAATACTCGATTAGGGGACTTTGTTATACTCGATCTGGGGGCTTTGTTATACTCGACCAGGAAACTTTGTTATACTCAATCAGGGGACTTTGTTATACTCGATCAGGGGGACTTTGTTATACTCGACCAGGGGACTTGGTTATACTCGATCAGGGGCATTTGTTATTCACGATCAGGGGACTTTGTTATACTCGATCATGGGACTTTGTTATACTCGACCAGGGGACTTTGTTATACTTGACCAGGGAACTTTGTTATACTCGATCAGGGGACTTTGTTATGCTCGATTAGGGGCCTTTGTTATACTCGACCAGGGGACTTTGTTATACTCGATGAGGGGGTTTGTTATACTCGATCAGTGGGCTTCGTTATACTCGAGCAGGGGGCTTTGTTAAACTCGATTAGGGGCCTTTGTTATACTTGATCAGGGGACTTTGTTATACTGGACCAGGGGACTTTGTTTTACTCGATCAGGTGACTTTGTGATACTCAATCAGGGGACTTTGTTATACTCGATCAGGAGGACTTTGTTATACTCGTAAAGGGGACTTGGTTATACTCGATCAGGGGACTTTGTTATACTCGATCAGGGACTTGGTTATACTCGATAGGACTTTGTTATTCACGATAAGGGGACTTTGTTATACTCGACAGGGGACATTGTTATACTTGACCAGGGACATTGTTATACTCGATCAGGGACTTTGTTATGCTCGATTAGGGGCCTTTGTTATACTCGATCAGGGCGCTTCGTTTACTCGAGCAGGGGACTTTGTTATACTCGATCATGAGACTTTGTTATACTGATCAAGGGACTTTGTTATACTCGATCAGGGGGACTTCGTTATACTCGATAAGGGAAAATTGTTTTACATGATCAGGGGACATTGTTATACTCGATCAGGGGACGTTTTTATACTCCATTAGGGGACTTTGTTATACTCGACCAGGGGACGTGGTTATACTCGATCAAGGGACTTTGTTATACTCGATCAGGGGACTTTCTTTTACATGATCAGGGGACTTTGTAATACTCGATAAGGGGACTTTGTTATACACGATCAGGTGCCTTTGTTATACTCGATCAGGAGACTATGTTATACTCGATCAGGGGACTTTTTCATACTCGATGTGGGGCCTTTGTTATGCTCGATCAAGGGACATTGTTATCCCCGACCAGGGAACTTTGTTATACTCGATCAGGGAACTTTGTTAAACTCAATCAGGGGCCTTTGTTATGCGCCATGAAGGGGCTTTGTTATACTCGATAAGGGGACTTTGTTATACTCGATCAGGTGACTTTGTTATACTCGATCAGGGGACTTTGTTATACTCGATCAAGGAACTTTGTTCAACTCGATCAGGTTCCTTTGGTGTACTCGATCAGGGGACTTTGTTATGCTCGATTAGGGGCCTTTGTTATACTCGACCAGGGTACTTTGTTATACTCGATGAGGGGGGTTTGTTATACTCGATCAGTGGGCTTCGTTATACTCGAGCAGGGGGCTTTGTTAAACTCGATTAGGCGCCTTTGTTATACTTGATCAGGGGACTTTGTTATACTGGACCAGGGGACTTTGTTATACTCGATCAGGTGACTTTGTGATACTCAATCAGGGGACTTTGTTATACTCGATCAGGAGGACTTTGTTATACTCGTAAAGGGGACTTGGTTATACTCGATCAGGGGACTTTGTTATTCTCGACAAGGGGACTTGGTTATACTCGATCAGGGGACTTTGTTATTCACGATAAGGGGACTTTGTTATACTCGAACAGGGGACATTGTTATACTTGACCAGGGGACATTGTTATACTCGATCAGGGGACCTTGTTATGCTCGATTAGGGGCCTTTGTTATACTCGATCAGGGGGCTTCGTTTACTCGAGCAGGGGACTTTGTTATACTCGATAATGTGACTTTGTTATACTGATCAAGGGACTTTGTTATACTCGATCAGGGGGACTTTGTTATACTCAATAAGGGGAAATTGTTTTACATGATCAGGGGACTTTGTTATACTCGATCAGGGGACGTTTTTATACTCCATTAGGGGACTTTGTTATACTTGACCATGGGACGTGGTTATACTCGATCAAGGGACTTTGTTATACTCGATCAGGGGACTTTGTTTTACATGATCAGGGGATTTTGTTATACTCGATAAGGGGACTTTGTTATACTCGATCAGGTGCCTTTGTTATACTCGATCAGTGGAATATGTTATACTCCATCACGGGACTTTATATACTCGATGTGGGACCTTTGTTATGCTCGATCAAGGGACTTTGTTATCCCCGACCAGGGAACTTTGTTATACTCGATTAGGGGACTTTGTTAAACTCAATCAGAGGCCGTTGTTATGCTCCATGAGGGGGCTTTGTTATACTCGATAAGGGGACTTTGTTATACTCGATCAGGTGACTTTGTTATACTCGATCAGGGGACTTTGTTATACTCGATCAAGGAACTTTGTGTAACTCGATCAGGTTCCTTTGGTATACTCGATCAGGTGCCTTTGTTACTCTCGATCAGTGGACTATGTTATACTCCATCACGGGACTTTATATACTCGATGTGGGACCTTTGTTATGCTCGATCAAGGGACTTTGTTATCCCCGACCAGGGAACTTTGTTATACTCGATTAGGGGACTTTGTTAAACTCAATGAGAGGCCGTTGTTATGCTCCATGAGGGGGCTTTGTTATACTCGATAAGGGGACTTTGTTATACTCGATCGATAAGGGGACTTTGTTATACTCGATCAGGTGACTTTGTTATACTCGATCAGGGGACTTTGTTATACTCGATCAAGGAACTTTGTGTAACTCGATCAGGTTCCTTTGGTATACTCGATCAGGTGCCTTTGTTATACTCGATCAGTGGACTATGTTATACTCCATCACGGGACTTTATATACTCGATGTGGGACCTTTGTTATGCTCGATCAAGGGACTTTGTTATCCCCGACCAGGGAACTTTGTTATACTCGATTAGGGGACTTTGTTAAACTCAATCAGAGGCCGTTGTTATGCTCCATGAGGGGGCTTTGTTATACTCGATAAGGGGACTTTGTTATACTCGATCAGGTGACTTTGTTATACTCGATCAGGGATCTTTGTTATACTCGAACAGGGGACTTTGTTATACATGATCAGGGAACTTTGTTATACTCGATTAGGGGACATTGTTATACTCGATCAGGGATCTTTGTTATACTGGAACAGGGAATTTTGTTATACTCGATCAGGGACATTGAGATACTCGATCAGGGGACTTTGTTATACGGATCAAGGGTCTTTGTTTCTCTCGATAGGGGTCCTTTGTTATACTCGATCAAGGGACTCTGTTATACTCGATCAGGGGCCTTTGTTATACTCTATCAGGAGACTTTGTTATACTCGATCAGGGGATTTTGTTATACTCGATCAGGGGCCTTTGTAATACTCTATCAGGGGACTTTGTTGTACTCGATCAGGGGAATTTGTTATAATCGACCAGAGGACTTTGTTATAGTCGATCAGGGGACTTTGTTATACTCGATTAGGGGACTTTGTTATACACGACCAGGGGACATGGTTATACTCGTTCAAGGGACTTTGTTATCCTCGATCAGGAGACTTTGTAATACTCGATTAGGGGACTTTGTAATACTCGATCTGGGGGCTTTGTTATACTCGACCAGGAAACTTTGTTATACTCAATCAGGGGACTTTGTTATACTCGATCAGGGGGACTTTGTTATACTCGACCAGGGGACTTGGTAATACTCGATCAGGGGCATTTGTTATTCACGATCAGGGGACTTTGTTATACTCGATCATGGGACTTTGTTATACTCGACCAGGGGACTTTGTTATACTTGACCAGGGAACTTAGTTATACTCGATCAGGGGACTTTGTTATGCTCGATTAGGGGCCTTTGTTATACTCGACCAGGGGACTTTGTTATACTCGATGAGGGGGGTTTGTTATACTCGATCAGTGGGCTTCGTTATACTCGAGCAGGGGGCTTTGTTAAACTCGATTAGGGGCCTTTGTTATACTTGATCAGGGGACTTTGTTATACTGGACCAGGGGACTTTGTTTTACTCGATCAGGTGACTTTGTGATACTCAATCAGGGGACTTTGTTATACTCGATCAGGAGGACTTTGTTATACTCGTAAAGGGGACTTGGTTATACTCGATCAGGGGACTTTGTTATTCTCGACAAGGGGACTTGGTTATACTCGATCAGGGGACTTTGTTATTCACGATAAGGGGACTTTGTTATACTCGAACAGGGGACATTGTTATACTTGACCAGGGGACATTGTTATACTCGATCAGGGGACTTTGTTATGCTCGATTAGGGGCCTTTGTTATACTCGATCAGGGCGCTTCGTTTACTCGAGCAGGGGACTTTGTTATACTCGATCATGAGACTTTGTTATACTGATCAAGGGACTTTGTTATACTCGATCAGGGGGACTTCGTTATACTCGATAAGGGAAAATTGTTTTACATGATCAGGGGACATTGTTATACTCGATCAGGGGACGTTTTTATACTCCATTAGGGGACTTTGTTATACTCGACCAGGGGACGTGGTTATACTCGATCAAGGGACTTTGTTATACTCGATCAGGGGACTTTCTTTTACATGATCAGGGGACTTTGTAATACTCGATAAGGGGACTTTGTTATACACGATCAGGTGCCTTTGTTATACTCGATCAGGAGACTATGTTATACTCGATCAGGGGACTTTTTCATACTCGATGTGGGGCCTTTGTTATGCTCGATCAAGGGACATTGTTATCCCCGACCAGGGAACTTTGTTATACTCGATCAGGGAACTTTGTTAAACTCAATCAGGGGCCTTTGTTATGCGCCATGAAGGGGCTTTGTTATACTCGATAAGGGGACTTTGTTATACTCGATCAGGTGACTTTGTTATACTCGATCAGGGGACTTTGTTATACTCGATCAAGGAACTTTGTTCAACTCGATCAGGTTCCTTTGGTGTACTCGATCAGGGGACTTTGTTATGCTCGATTAGGGGCCTTTGTTATACTCGACCAGGGTACTTTGTTATACTCGATGAGGGGGGTTTGTTATACTCGATCAGTGGGCTTCGTTATACTCGAGCAGGGGGCTTTGTTAAACTCGATTAGGCGCCTTTGTTATACTTGATCAGGGGACTTTGTTATACTGGACCAGGGGACTTTGTTATACTCGATCAGGTGACTTTTGTGATACTCAATCAGGGGACTTTGTTATGTCTCGATCAGAGGACTTTGTTATACTGCGTGGGGACTTGGTTATATACTCGATCAGGGGACTTTGTTATACTCGACCAGGGGACTTGGTTATACTCGATCAGGGGACTTTGTTATTCACGATAAGGGGACTTTGTTATACTCGATCATGGGACTTTGTTATACTCGACCAGGGGACTTTGTTATCCTCGACCAAGGGATATTGTTATACTCGATCAGGGGACTTTGTTATGCTCGATTAGGTGCCTTTGTTATACTCGAGCAGGGGGCTTCGTTTACTCGAGCAGGGGACTTTGTTATACTCGATCATGTGACTTTGTTATACTGATCAAGGGACTTTGTTATACTCGATCAGGGGGACTTTGTTATACTCGATAAGTGGAAATTGTTTTACATGATCAGGGGACTTTGTTATACTCGATCAGGGGACGTTTTTATACTCCATTAGGGGACTTTGTTATACTTGACCAGGGGACGTGGTTATACTCAATCAGGGACTTTGTTATGCTCTATCAGGGGACTTTGTTTTACATGATCAGGGTACTTTGTTATACTCGATAAGGGGACTTTGTTATACACGATCAGGTGCCTTTGTTATACTCGATCAGTGGACTATGTTATACTCGATCAGGGGACTTTGTTATACTCGATGTGGGGCCTTTGTTATGCTCGATCAAGGGACTTTGTTATCCCCGACCAGGGAACTTTGTTACACTCGATCAGGGGACTTTGTTAAACTCAATCAGAGGCCGTTGTTATGCTCAATGAGGGGGCTTTGTTATACTCGATAAGGGGACTTTGATATACTCGATCAGGTGACTTTGTTATACTCGATCAGGGGACTTTGTTATACTCGATCAAGGAACTTTGTTTAACTCGATCAGGTTCCTTTGGTATACTCGATCAGGGGACTTTGTTATACTGGATCAGGGAACTTAGTTATACTCGATTAGGGGACATTGTTATACTCGGTCAGGGGGTTTTGTTATACTCGAACAGGGAACTTTGTTATACTCGATGAGGGACTTTGAGATACTCGATCAGGGGACTTTGTTTTACTTGATCAGGGATCTTTGTTATACTGGAACAGGGAATTTTGTTATACTCGATCAGGGACTTTGAGATACTCGATCACGGGACTTTGTTATACTGATTAAGGGACTTTGTTTCTCTCGATAAGGGTCCTTTGTTATACTCGATCAAGGGACTCTGTTATACTCGATCAGGGGCCTTTGTTATACTCTATCAGGAGACTTTGTTTTACTCGATCAGGGGACTTTGTTATACTCGATCAGGGGCCTTTGTTATACTCTATCAGGGGACTTTGTTATACTCGATCAGGGGAATTTGTTATAATCGACCAGGGGATTTTGTTATAGTCGATCAGGGGACTTTGTTGTACTCGATTAGGGGCCTTTGTTATACTTGATAAGGGGACTTTGTTATACTGGACCAGGGGACTTTGTTATACTCGATCAGGTGACTTTGTTATACTCAATCAGGGGACTTTGTTATAATCGATTAGCAGAACTTTGTTATACTCGACCAGGGGACTTGGTTATACTCGATCAGGGGACTTTGTTATTCTCGACGAGGGAATTTTTTATACTCGATCAGGGGACTTTGTTATTCACGATAAGGGGACTTTGTTATACTCGATCATGGGACTTTGTTATACTCGACCAGGGGACATTGTTATACATGACCAGGGGACATTGTTATACTCGATCAGGGGGCTTTGTTATGCTCCATTAGGGGCCTTTGTTATGCTCGATCAGGGCGCTTCGTTTACTCGAGCAGGGGACTTTGTTATACTCGATCATGTGACTTTGTTATACTGATCAGGGGCCTTTGTTATGCTCCAGCAGGGGGCATTGTTATACTCGATACTGGTACTTTGTTATAGTCGATCAGGTGACTTTGTTATACTCGATCACGGGACTTTGTTATACTCGATCAAGGGACTTTGTTATACTCGAACGGGTTCCTTTGTTATACTCGATCAGGGGACTTTATTACATTCGATCAGGGGCCTTTGTTATACTCGATGAGAGGACTTTGTTATACTCGATCAGGGGACTTTGTTATACTCAATCAGGGACTTTGTTTTACTCGATCAGGGGACTTTGTTATACTGATCAAGGGAATTTGTTTCTCTCGATAAGGGACCTTTGTTATACTCGATCAAGGGACTTTGTTATCCCCGACCAGGGAACTTTGTTATACTCGATCAGGGGACTTTGTTAAACTCAATTAGGGCCTTTGTTAAGCTCCATGAGGGGGCTTTGTTATACTCGACCAGGGAACTTTGTTATACTCAATCAGGGGACTATGTTATACTATATCAGGGGACTTAGTTATACTCGATGTTGGGCCTTTGTTAAACACAATTAGGGGCCATTGTTAAGCTTCATGAGGGGGCTTTGTTATACTCGATAAGGGGACTTTGTTATACTCGATCAGGTGACTTTGTTATACTCGATCAGGGGACTTTGTTATACTCCATCAAGGAACTTTGTTTAACACGATCAGGTTCCTTTGGTATACTCGATCAGGGGACTTTGTTATAGCAGTCAGGGCACCGTGCATACTCGATTAGGACATTGTTGCCTTCCTCAGGGGGCTTTGTTGCCTCCAGACAGAACTTTGTTATACTCGATCAGGACGCGCTCGATCAGGGGACTTTGTTGTTATACTGATCAAGGGACTTTGTTTCTCTCGATAAGGGTCCTTTTTTATACTCGATTAAGGGACTTTGTTATACTCGATCAGGGGCCTTTGTTATACTCTATCAGGGGACTTTGTTATGATCGATCAGGGGACTTTGTTGTACTCGATTAGGGGACTTTGTTATACTCGACCAGGGGACATGGTTATACTCGTTCAAGGGACTTTGTTATACTCGACCAGAGGACTTTGTTATACTCGACCAAGGGACATTGTTATCCTCGATCAGGGGACTTTGTTATGCTCGATTAGGGGGCTTTGTTATACTCGATCAGGGGGCTTCGTTTACTCGAGCAGGGGACTTTGTTATACTCGATCATGTGACTTTGTTATACTGATCAAGGGACTTTGTTATACTCGATCAGGGGGACTTTGTTATACTCGATAAGTGGAAATTGTTTTACATGATCAGGGGACTTTGTTATACTCGATCAGGGGACGTTTTTATACTCCATTAGGGGACTTTGTTATACTTGACCAGGGGACGTGGTTATACTCAATCAGGGACTTTGTTATGCTCGATCAGGGGACTTTGTTTTACATGATCAGGGGACTTTGTTATACTCGATAAGGGGACTTTGTTATACACGATCAGGTGCCTTTGTTATACTCGATCAGTGGACTATGTTATACTCGATCAGGGGACTTTGTTATACTCGATGTGGGGCCTTTGTTATGCTCGATCAAGGGACTTTGTTATCCCCGAGCAGGGAACTTTGTTATACTCGATCAGGGGACTTTGTTAAACTCAATCAGAGGCCGTTGTTATGCTCAATGAGGGGGCTTTGTTATACTCGATAAGGGGACTTTGATATACTCGATCAGGTGACTTTGTTATACTCGATCAGGGGACTTTGTTATACTCGATCAAGGAACTTTGTTTAACTCGATCAGGTTCCTTTGGTATACTCGATCAGGGGACTTTGTTATACTTGATCAGGGAACTTTGTTATACTCGATTAGGGGACATTGTTATACTCGGTCAGGGGGTTTTGTTATACTCGAACAGGGAACTTTGTTATACTCGATCAGGGACTTTGAGATACTCAGGGACTGTTTTACTTGATCAGAACTTTGTTATACTCGATTAAAGGACATTATTTATACTCGATCCAAGGGATCTTTGTTATACTGGAACAGTGAATTTTGTTACTCTTTCGATCAAGGGACTTTGAATACTCGATCAGGGGACTTTGTTATATATGATTAAGGGACTTTGTTTTACTCTCATTCAGGGTCGCTGGTACTCTTTCGATCAAGGACTCTGTATACTCGATCAGGGCCCTTTGTTATACTCTCAGGAGACTTTGTTTTACTCGATCAGGGGACACTGTTATACTCGATCCAGGGCCTTTGTTATACTCTATCAGGGGACTTTCAGCACTTACTCGTCAGGGAATTTTATTTATAATCGACGGGACTGTTATAAGAATGGAAGTCAGGGGACTTTGTTGTACTCGATTAGGGGCCTTTGTTATACTTGATAAGGGGACTTTGTTATACTGGACCAGGGGACTTTGTTATACTCGATCAGGTGACTTTGTTATACTCAATCAGGGGACTTTGTTATAATCGATTAGCAGGACTTTGTTATACTCGACCAGGGGACTTGGTTATACTCGATCAGGGGACTTTGTTATTCTCGACAAGGGGACTTTTTTATACTCGATCAGGGGACGTTGTTATTCACGATAAGGGGACTTTGTTATACTCGATCATGGGACTTTGTTATACTCGACCAGGGGACATTGTTATACATGACCAGGGGACATTGTTATACTCGATCAGGGGGCTTTGTTATGCTCGATTAGGGGCCTTTGTTATGCTCGATCAGGGCGCTTCGTTTACTCGAGCAGGGGACTTTGTTATACTCGATCATGTGACTTTGTTATACTGATCAAGGGACTTTGTTATACTCGATCAGGGGGACTTTGTTATACTCGATAAGGGAAAATTGTTATCCTCGATCAGGCGGACTTTGTTATACTCGACCAGGGGACTTGGTTATACTCGATCAGGGGACTTTGTTATTCACGATCAGTGGACTTTGTTATACTCGATCAAGGGACTTTGTTATACTCGATCAGGGGACTTTGTTATACTTGATTAGGGAACTTTGTTATACTCGATCAGGCGGACTTTGTTATACTCGACCAGGGGACTTGGTTATACTCGATCAGGGGACTTTGTTATTCACGATCAGTAGACTTTGTTATACTTTCGATCATGGGACTGTTATATACTCGGCGGAAATGCTTTTGACTATACTCGACCAGGGACTTTGTTATACTCGATCAGGGGACTTTGTTATGCTCGATTAGGGGCCTTTGTTATACTCGACCAGGGGACTTTGTTATACTCGATGAGGGGACTTTTTTATACTCGACCAGGGTACTTTGTTATACTCGATCAGGGGACTTTGTTATACTTGATCAGGGGCCTTTGTTATGCTCCAGCAGGGGGGATTGTTATACTCGATACTGGGACTTTGTTATAGTCGATCAGGTGACTTTGTTATACTCGATCAGGGGACTTTGTTATACTCGATCAAGGGACTTTGTTATACTCGAACGGGTTCCTTTGTTGTTCTCGATCAGGGGACTTTATTACATTCGATCAGGGGCCTTTGTTATACTCGATGAGAGGACTTTGTTATACTCGATCAGGGGACTTTGTTATACTCAATCAGGGACTTTGTTATACTCGATCAGGGGACTTTGTTATACTGATCAAGGGAATTTGTTTCTCTCGATAAGGGACCTTTGTTATACTCGATCAAGGGACTTTGTTATCCCCGACCAGGGAACTTTGTTAAACTCAATTAGGGGCCTTTGTTAAGCTCCATGAGGGGGCTTTGTTATACTCGACCAGGGAACTTTGTTATACTCAATCAGGGGACTATGTTATACTATATCAGGGGACTTAGTTATACTCGATGTTGGGCCTTTGTTAAACTCAATTAGGGGCCATTGTTAAGCTTCATGAGGGGGCTTTGTTATACTCGATAAGGGGACTTTGTTATACTCGATCAGGTGACTTTGTTATACTCGATCAGGGGACTTTGTTATACTCCATCAAGGAACTTTGTTTAACACGATCAGGTTCCTTTGGTATACTCGATCAGGGGACTTTGTTATACTTGATCAGGGAACTTTGTTATACTCGATTAGGGGACATTGTTATACTCACTCAGGGGGCTTTGTTATACTGGAACAGGGAACTTTGTTATACTCGATCAGGGACTTTGACATACTCGATCAGGGGACTTTGTTATACTGATCAAGGGACTTTGTTTCTCTCGATAAGGGTCCTTTTTTATACTCGATTAAGGGACTTTGTTATACTCGATCAGGGGCCTTTGTTATACTCTATCAGGGGACTTTGTTATACTCGATCAGGGGACTTTGTTGTACTCGATTAGGGGACTTTGTTATACTCGACCAGGGGACATGGTTATACTCGTTCAAGGGACTTTGTTATACTCGACCAGGGGACTTTGTTATACTCGACCAGGGGACATTGTTATCCTCGATCAGGGGACTTTGTTATGCTCGATTAGGGGCCTTTGTTATACGCGATCAGGGGGCTTCGTTGACTCGAGCAGGGGACTTTGTTATACTCGATCA
>NW_024716507.1:0-4332 GCF_018991925.1 Homarus americanus | reverse complement strand
GATTTTCTATTTTCGGGGAAATATTACCTAATTTTGGGAAGTAGATTATCATAGAAAACGGGAAATTTGTAACATAAAAATGAAATATCTACTTTCCGGGAAAGTTGGTTAGATAACCAAATTTGCCGAAAAATGAATTATCATAGAAAACGGAAAATTTGTATCATAAAAATGGGAAATATCTACTCGCGAAAGTTTCTTAGATAACCAACTTTCGAAAATAGATTATCATAGAAAACGGAAATTTGTATCATAAAAATGGGAAATATCGACTTTCGGGAAAGTTGGTTAGATAACCAACTTTCCCGAAAATAGATTATCATAGAAAACGAAATTTGTATCATAAAATGGGAAATATCTACTTTCCGGGGTGGTTATCTACTTCCCCAAAGTAGATAGTTTTCTTATTTTCGGGAGAAGTAGATTATCGACTTTTTGGAAAGTAGATTTTCTATTTTCGGGAAATATTACCTAATTTTGGAAGTAGATTATCATAGAAAACGGAAATTTGTATCATAAAAAATGGGAAATATCTACTTTCCGGGAAGTTGGTTAGATAACCAAATTTGCGAAAATAGATTATCATAGAAAACGGGAAATTTGTATCATAAAATGGAAATATCTACTTTCCGCGAAAGTTTTAGATAACCAACTTTCCCGAAAATAGATTATCATAGAAACGGGAAATTTGTATCATAAAAATGGGAAATATCTACTTTCCGCGAAGTTTTCTAGATAACCCACTTTCCCGAAAATAGATTATCATAGAAAACGGGAAATTTGTATCATAGAAAATGGGAAATATCGACTTTCCGCGAAAGTTTTTTGATAACCAACTTTCCCGAAAATAGATTATCATAGAAAACGGGAAATTTGTATCATAAAAATGGGAAATATCGACTTTCCGGAAAGTTGTTAAATAACCAACTTTCCGAAATAGATATCATAGAAAACGAGAAATTTGTATCATAAAAATGGAAATATCTACTTTCCGGAAAGTTGGTTATCTACTTCCCGAAAAGTAAAATTGATTTTCTAATTTTGGGGAAAGTAGATTATCGACTTTTGGGAAAGTAGATTTTCGTATTTTCGGGGAAATATTACATAATTTTGGGAAGTAGATTATCATAAAACGGAAATTTGTATCATAAAAATGGAAATATCTACTTTCCGGGAAAGTTGGTTAGATAACCAAATTTGCCGAAAATAGATTATCATAAAACGAAATTTGTGTCATAAAAATGGGAAATATCTACTTTCACGAAAGTTTCTTAGATAACCCACTTTCCCGAAAATAGATTATCATAGAAACGGGAAATTGTATCATAAAAAATGGGAAATATCGACTTTCCCGCAAATAGATTATTATAGAAACGAAATTTGTATCATAAAAATGGGAAATATCTACTTTCCGGGAAAGTTGGTTATCTACTTCCCCGAAAAGCAGATAGATTTTCTAATTTTCGGAAAGTCGATTATCGAATTTTTGGGAAAGTAGATTTTCGTATTTTCGGGGAAATATTACCTAATTTTGGGAAGTAGATTATCATAGAAAACGGGAAATTTGTATCATAAAAATGGGGAAATATCTACTTTCCGGGAAAGTTGATTAGATAACCAAATTTGCCGAAAATAGATTATCATAGAAAACGGGAATTTTGTATCATAAAAAATGAAATATCTACTTTCCGCGAAAGTTTTCTAGATAACCAACTTTCCCGAAAATAGATTATCATAGAAACGGGAAATTTGTATACAAAAAATGGGAAATACGACTTCCGGGGAAAGTTGGTTATCTACTCTCGAAAAGTAGATAGATTTTCGAATTTTCGGTAGATTATCGACTTTTGGAAAAGTAGATTTTCGTATTTTCGTAGGATACCTAATTTTGGAAGTATCACAGAAAACGGAAAATTTGTATCATAAAAATGGGAAATATCTACTTTCCCGAAAATAGATTATCATAGAAAACGAAATTTGTATCATAAAAAATGGGAAATATCTACTTTCCGCGAAAAGTTCTAGATAATCCAACTTTCCCGAAAGATTATCATAGAAAACGGAAATTGTATCATAAAAATGGGAAATATCGATTTTCCGGAAAGTTGATAACCAACTTTCTCAAAATAGATTATCATAGAAACGAGAAATTGTATCATATAAAAATGGGAAATATCGACTTTCGAAAAGTTGGTAAGATAACCAAATTTGCCGAAAATAGATTATCATAGAAAACGAAATTTGTATCATAAAAATGGGAAATATCTACTCTTCCGCGAAAGTTTTTGATAACCAATTTCCCGATAGTATCATAAAAAGGAAATTTGTATCATAAAAAATGGGAAATATCGACTTTCCGGGAAAGTTGGTTAGATAACCAACTTTCCGAAAAGATTATCATAGAAAACGAGAAATTTGTATCATAAAAAAATGGGAAATATCTACTTTCCGAAAGTTGGTTATCTACTTCAAAAGTAGATAGATTTTTTCTTATTTTCGGAAAGTAGATTATCGACTTTTGGGAAAGTAGGATTTTATTTTCGGGGAAATACCTAATTTTGGGAAGAGATTATCATAGAAAACGGAAATTTGTATCATAAAAAATGAATATCTACTTTCCGGGAAAGTTATTAGATAACCAAAGCTGAAAAAGATTATCAGAAAACGGGAATTTGTATCATAAAAATGGAAATATCTACTTTCCGCGAAAGTTTTAGATAACCAACTTCCCTGAAAAATATCATAGAAAACGGGAAATGTATCATAAAAAATGGGAAATATCTACTTTCCGCGAAAGTTTTTAGATATCCCACTTTCCCGAAAATAGATTATCATAGAAAACGGAAATTTGTATCAAAAAATGAATATCGACCTTCCGAAAGTTGGTTAGATAACCAACTTTCCCGAAGTAGATTATCAGCAGAAACGTAAAAAATGGGAAATATCGACTTTCCGAAAGAGTTATTCATCCGAAAAGTAGATATTTTCTAATTTGGAAAGTAGATTATCGACAATTTGGGAAAGTAGATTTTGTATTTTCGGAAATATTACCTAATTTTGGGAAGTAGATTATCATAGAAAACGGGAAATTTGTATCATAAAAAATGGGAAATATTTATTTCCGAAAGTTGTTAGATAACCAAATTTGCTTTAAAATAGATTATCATAGAAAACGGAAATTTGTATCATAAAAAATGGGGAAATATCTACTTTCTGAAAGTTTCTAGATAACCCACTTTCCCGAAAATAGATTATCATAGAAAACGGGAAATTTGTATCATAAAAATGGGAAATATCGACTTTCCGGAAAGTTGTTAGATAAATCAACTTTCCTGAAAATAGATTATCATCAGAAAAAGGAAATTGTATCACAAAAAAAATGGGAAATATCGACTTTCCGAAAGTTGGTTATCTACTTCCCCGAAGAGCAGATAGATTTTCTAATTTTCGGAGGTAGATTATCGACTTTTTGGGAAGTAGATTGCATTTTCGGGGAAATATTACTTAATTTTAAAGTATCATAGAAAAACGAAATTTAAAATAAAAAAATGGGAAATATCACTTTCCGGGAAAGTTGATTAGATAAATCAAATTTGAGCTGTTAGATTATCATAGAAAACGGAAATTTGTATCATAAAAATGGGAAATATCGACTTTTCCGGGAAAGTTGAGTTAGATAACCAACTTTCCCGAAAATAGATTATCATAGAAACGAAATTTGTATCATAAAAATGGGAAATATCGACTTAAAGTTATTATCTACTCCCCGAAAAGCAGATAGATTTTCAATTTTCGAAAGTAGATTATCGACTTTTGAAAGCAGATTTTCGTATTTTCGGGAAATATTACCTAATTTGGGAAGTAGATTATCATAGAAAACGGAAATTTGTATCATAAAAATGGGAAATATCTACTTTTCCGAAAGTTAGGATAAATCAAATTTGCTTAGAAAATAGATTATCATAGAAAACGAAATTTGTATCATAAAAAATGGGAAATATCTACTTTAAAGTTTTGATAACCAACTTTCCAGAAAATAGATTATCATAGAAAACGAGAAATTTGTATCATAAAAAATGGGAAATATCTACTTTCCGAAAGTTGGTTATTTACTTCCCCAAATTTGATTTTCTAATTTTTGGAAAGTAGATTATCGACTTTTTGGGAAAGTAGATTTTTATTTTCGTGAAATATTACATAATTAAAGGATCATAGAAAAGGGAAATTTGATCATAAAAAATGGGAAAATCTACTTTCAAAAGTTGAGTTAGATAACCAAATTTGCTGAAAATAGATTATCATAGAAAACGGGAAATTTGTGTCATAAAAATT
>NW_024716506.1:0-3728 GCF_018991925.1 Homarus americanus | reverse complement strand
GTCAGAGGTGTACCAGGGAGTGTCAGAGGAGTACCTGGGAGTGTCAGAGGGGTACCTGGGAGTGTCTGAGGCCTGGGAGTATGTGAGGTGTACCTGGCTGTGTCAGGTACCAGGGAGTGTCAGGAGTACCTGGGAGGACAGAGGTATACCTAGAGGTCGAGATGTACCTGGGAGGTTGTAGGGGTGTACCTGGGAGCAGTCCAAGGTACCTGGGAGTGCCTGAGGTAGCCTGGGAGGCCAGAGGAGAACCAGGAGGTAAGAGGTGTACTTGGGAGTGCTGGGGTAGTACCAGGGAGGTCAAAGGTGTACCTGGGAGCAAGTCAGAGAGGTACCTGGGAGTCAGAAGTGCACCTGGGAGTGTCAGGAGGTGTACTGGGAGCATCAGTGGAGCACCTGGGAGCAGTCAAAGGCTCATGGGAGTCAGGGTGTACCAGGGAGGCCTGAGGTGCACCTGGGAGTGTCAGAGGTACCTGGGCGTGTCAGGGTGTACCTGGGAATGTCTCAGGCTTACCTGGGAGTGTCTAGCTGTACCTGGGAGCTCAGAGGTACCTGGGAGTGTCTGAGGTACCTGGGAGTGTCTGAGGTGTACCTGGGAGTGTCTGAGGTGTACCTGGGAGCAGCCTGAGGTGCAACTGGGAGAGTCAGAGGAGTGGCCCAGGGAGGTGAGAGGTGTACCTGGGAGAGGGAGAGGTGCACCTGGGAGTCTCTGGAGGGGACCTGGGAGTATCAGAGGTGTACCTGGGAGTGTCAGGGGTGTACCCAGAGCAAGTCGGAGGTGTACCTGGGAGTGTCAGTAGGTACCTGGGAGTGTCAGAGGTACCTGGGAGCGTCGGGAGGTGCCTGGGAGAGTCATTGGGGCGTACCTGCAGTGTCAAGGGTGTACTGGAAGTGACGGAGGTGTAACTGGGAGCAACAGAGGTGTATTTGGGAATGTTGTGACGTGTACCTGGGAGAGAGAGAACTCTGGGAGGTCAGAGGAGTACCTGGCAGTGTCAAGGTGTACCTGGAAGATGTGCCTGGGAGTGTTTGAGGTGTACCTGGAGGTCAGGGGAGAACCAGAAGTGTAAGAGAGGGTGCACCTGGGAGTGTCAGAGGAGGTGTACCAGGAGTGTCAGAGGAGTGCCTAGGGAGTGTCAGAGGTGTACCTGGGAATGTCAGAGGTGTACCTGGGAGTATCGGAGGTTTACCTGGGAGTGTCGGAGATGTACCTGGAAGTGTCGGAGGCGTACCTGGGAGTGTCAGAGGTGTACCTGAGAGGCCGATGTACCTGGCAGTGCCAGGGAGGTGTACCAGAGAGTGTCAGAGGTGTACCTGGGAGTGCCAGAGGTAACCAGGGAGGTCAGAGGAGTGGCCTGGGAGGTCAGAGATGCACCTGGGAGATCGGAGGTACCTGGAGGTTGAGAGGAAAACCTGGGAGCACCAGAGGTGCACCTGGGAGCAGTCTGGGGTACCTGAAGTGTCAGGGTGTAACTGGGATGACTGAGGTGTAACTGGGAGTGTCAGGAGGTGTACTGGGAATGTCAGAAGGTACCTGGGAGTATGTCAGAGGAGTACCTGGGAGTGTAGAGGAGTACCTGGGAGCAGTCAGGTGTGTCTGGGAATGTCAGGGGAGGTGTACCTGGGAGTAAGAGGTACCTGTAGTACGGGAGGTGGGAGGCCGGAGGTGTACCTGGGTGTGTCTGAGGATTACTCTGGGGTAAGGCGTGCTCTGGGAGGTGGTGTGATTAGGGAGTGTCAGGAGGTGTACCTGGGAGGTTGGGAGGTGGTACTTGGGAGGTTGTGAGGTGGTAATGGGAGTCAGAGGTGAATCAGGAGCAACAGAGAGATCTGGGAGTGTCAGAGTACCTGGGGGCATCATGGTGTACCTGGAGGTCAGGGGTGTACCTGGAAGGTTAGGGGTGTAACTGGAAGTGACGGAGGTGTAACTGGGAGGTCAAAGGTGTACCTGGGAGTGTCAGGAGGTGCACCTGGAGTGTCGGAGGTGCCCTGAGGAGTGTCAGGCGGTACCTGGGAGGTCAGATGTACCTGGGAGGTCAGAGGTACCTGGGAGTGTCAGAGGAGTCCCTGGGAGGCTGGGGTGTACCAGAGAGTGTCAGAGAGTACCTGGGAGTGTCAGGTGTACCTGGGAGTGTCGGAGGTGTACCTGGGAGTGTCGCAGGCGTACCTAGGAATGTCAGACAGTTCCCTGGGAGTGTTAGGTGAGTACCTGGGAGGTCAGAAGGTACCTGGGAGTCAGGGGTGTACCAGAGAGTGCCAGAGAGAGCACTGGGAGGTCAAGTGCTAGGGAGTGTCAGGAGTACCTGGGGAGTGACAGAGGTATACCCAGGAGTGTCAGAGATGTCCTGGAGGTCAGAGGTGTATGTCTAAGGTGTACTTGGGAGTGTCTGAGGTGTAGCCTGGGAGTGTCAGAGGAGAACCAGGAGTGGTGAGGTGTACTTGGGAGTGCTGGTGGTGTACCAGGAGGTCAGAGGTACCTGGGAGGTCAGAGGTGTACCTGGGAGGTCAGAGAGTACCTGGGAGATCAGTGGAGTACCTGGGAGCGTCAAAGGTGTACCTGGGAGTGTCAGGGGGTGTACCAGGGAGTGTCTGAGAGTACCTGAGTGTCACAGGTGTACCTGGGAGTGCCAGTGTACCAGAGTGTCTCAGGTTTACCTGGGAGTCCAGGTGTACCTGGAAGTATCAGAGGTGTACCTGGGAGCCGTTGGAGGTGTACCTGGGAGTGTCTGAGGTGCACTGGGAGTGTCTGAGGAGCACCTGGGAGTGTCCAAGGTGTGTAATCAGAGTGTCACAGGAGTGCCTGGGAGGTGAAAGGTACCTGGGAGTGTGAGAGGTGCCTGGGAGAAGCTGGAGGTACCTGAGAGTATCAGAGGTAGTACTGGGAGTGTCAAGGGTGCACCTGGGAGTGTCTGGAGGTGTAACTGGGAGTGTCAGAGGAGAACCAGGAGTGCAAGAGGTTACTCTGGGAGGTCAGTGGTCACCAGGAGTGTCAGAGGTGACCTGAGTGTCTAAGGTGTACCTGGGAGTGTCTGAGGTAGACTGGGAGTGTCAGAGGAGAACCAGGGAGGTAAGAGGTGTTTGGGAGTGGTAGGGTGTACCAGGGAGTGTCATGGGAGGCTGGGAGGTGTACCTGGGAGGTCAGAGGTGTACCTGGGAGGTCTGAGGCACCTGGGAGGATCGGGTGAGTACCTGGCAGTGTCAAGGTACTGGGAGGTTGGGGTACAATGGGAGTGTCTGAGGAGTACCTGGGAGTGTCAGAGGTACCTGGGAGGTCAGGGGCATGAGTGTCTAGGTTTACCTGGGAGGTTTTAGGTGTACTGGGAGCATCTGAGGTGTACCTGGGAGTGTCTGAGGGCCTGGGAGTGTCTGAGGTGTGCCTGGGAGCATCTGAGGCACCTGGGAGTGTCGAGGTAACTGGGAGAGTCAAGGAGGACCTGGGAGTGGAGAGGTGACATGGGAGGAGAGGTGCACCTTGGAGTGTCTGAGGTCACCTGGGAGCATCAGAGGTACCTGGGAGTGTCGAGTGCCTGGGAGGTCGGAGGTGTACCTGGAGTGTCAGAGGTGTACCTGGGAGGCATGGAGGTGCCCTGGGAGAGCCAGGGTGTACCTGGGAGGTCAGGGTGTAACTGAAGTGACGGAGGTGTAACTGGGAGTGCCAGAGGTACCTGGGAATGTCAGACGGTACCTGGGAGGCAGAGAGTACCTGGGAGTGTCAGAGGACTACCTGGCAG
>NW_024716505.1:0-6680 GCF_018991925.1 Homarus americanus | reverse complement strand
AAGGTAGTTGCCACAGTCTGACCGGTCTCCTTTGTTCTTATAAATATTGACAACGGAAGTGTCTTTAGAGCAGGGGATATCCTCCCTTTACCATATATTATCCAGAGAGAGTGGGGGGCAGCTGGTAAGCAGAAGTACTCTATACACCTCGGCTGCTTTGATTCCATTGGAAGCCCTGAGGCTTGTTTTCCTCCTGTGCAGTAAGCGTATTAACTACCTCATCCAGGGGAAGGATGGCTGAGGTGGGTCAGCTGATGATGCTGAGGACCTGCCACGAAGTGGCCAGTCCCGGACATCCCACATCGGTGTTTCGGTTGAGCAATGAATGGCAGTGATTACTATTTCCAGCGCTGAAGGAGGCCTTCATCGTCTTTAGTGCGGTACTGTCAGATAGTGGAGGGCTGCGCCACGGTAGTTGGCCTATAAAATGTTTTAATGGAATTGAAAAATTCCGCACATCTTGTGCTGATCTCTGCATGTTTTTGTATTTCACATACTTTATTTTAAGCCAGTCATTCTTTAGAATGCGAAGTTCCCGCTGGGCTGCCCCTTTCTTGAGAAGGTATCAGCGCGCGCGCCTCTCCACACACCTACACACACACACACACACACACACACACACACACACACACACACACACACACACACACACACACACACACACACACACACCATTGATTTGCTGAGGTAGGCAGCATCCAGCTGCACCTTGTAGGAGCCACCTGGGTGAGAATTTATTTAACAGGCTTCCAGAGGCACTGTCAAGGAATAATCCAAGAACTCATCATCTCCACAGGTTAACCTTTATCACGGAACATGATTTGCAAATCCGATTAGCATCCAGGTCCCCAGTTGCACCAGGGTGGCCAGAGGCAAATGGTGCAAATAAACTTCATATAACAACACACAGAAACTCCCATTTCTACCCAATAACATATCAAACTATATTGGATAATATTGGGTATTTGTAAAGTATGTTGCTGCACCAGTAACGAGTGTCACACGCACGAGGACAAACCCGCTCAACACCTTAGGTGACCCTGGACGTCACAGTACCGCAAGAGGGACGGTAGAGGTGACCGTGGAGGTTACCAGAGAGTACCTCGAGTGGGGACGGTGGAGGTGACCGTGGGGATCCCACAGCACTGCAGGGGGGTGGGACGGTCCGGTAGAGGTGACAGTAGGGGGTTTACAGCACCTCCAGGAGGACCCGGTAGAGGTGACCGTGGAGGTTACGAGTACCTCCAGTGGGGACGGTGGGGAGGTGACCGTGGGGGTCACAGCACTGCAGGGGACGGTCGGTAGGAGAGGGTGACAGTAGGGGTTACAGCACCTCCAGAGAGGACGGTAGAGGTGACGGTAGGGGTCCCTTAGCACCACCAGAGGGAGACAGTGGGGAGGTGACAGTGGGGGTCACAGCACTGCAGGGAGGACGGTAGAGGAGTGACAGTGGGGGGTCTGCTTTATCAGGGACAGTAGAGGTGACAGTGGGGGTCACTTAGCACCACAGAGGGGACAGTAGAGGAGTGACCGTGGAGGTTACAGTACCTCAGTGGGGACGGTGGAGGAGTGACCGTGGGGGTCACAGCACTGCAGGGGAAGACGGTCGGTAGAGGAGTGACAGTAGGGGTTACAGCACCTCAGAGAGGACGGTAGAGGAGTGACAGTGGGGTCACAGCACTGCAGGGAGGGACGGTAGAGGTGACAGTGGGGTCATAGCACACTCAGAGGGAGACGGTAGAGGAGTGACAGTGGGGTCATAGCACCTCAGAGGTTGGAGGAGTGACCGTGGAGGTTACAGTACCTCAGTGGGGACAGTGGAGGTGACCGTGGGGGGTCACAGCACTGCAGGGGAAGACGGTCGGTAGAGGAGTGACAGTGGGGTTACAGCACCTCAGAGGGACGTGAGGTGACCGTGGAGGTTACAGTACCTCCGGTGGGGACGGTGGAGGGTGACAGTGGGGTCATAGCACCACAGGGGACGGTGAAGGGACAGTGGGGTCACAGCACCACAGAGGGACAGTAGAGGAGTGACAGTGGGGGTCATAGCACCTCAGAGGGGGACGGTAGAGGAATGACATTAAGTTACAGCACCACAGAGGGACAGTAGAGGGAGTGACAGTGGGGGTCACAGCACCACAGAGGGGACAGTAGAGGAATGACAGTGGGGGTCACAGCACCTACCAGAGGGACGGTAGAGGAATGACAGTGGGGGGGTCACAGCACCACAGGGGATGGCTGGGAGTGACAGTGGGGGTCACAGCACCACAGAGGGACGGTAGAGGAGTGACAGTGGGGGTCACTTGGCACCTCAGAGGGACGGTAGAGGAATGACGGTGGTCACAGCACCACAGAGGGACGATGAAGGAGTGACAGTGGGGTCACACTGGGAGGGACGGTAGAGGAGTGACAGTGGGGGTCATGGCACCACAGAGGGGACGGTAGAGGGTGACAGTGGGGTCATAGCACCAGAGGGGACGGTAGAGGAGCACAGTAAATATAGCACCACAGAGGGGACGTAGAGGAGTGACAGTGGGGGTCACAGCACCTCAGAGGGGACGGTAGAGGAGTGACAGGGGGTCACAGGGGGGGACGGTAGAGGAGTGACAGTGGGGGTCATAGCACCACAGAGGGGACAGTAGAGGAGTGACAGTGGGGGTCATAGCACCACAGAGGGGACGGTAGAGGAGTGACAGTGGGGGTCACAGCACCACAGAGGGGACGGTAGAGGAGTGACAGTGGGGGTCACAGCACCATGGAGGGCGTGGTAATGGTAGAGTGACCGCGGGTTATATATAGATAGAGACCACCATTACATGAACCATAATACTTTATCTTCTTCACGGTCAATACACTGACTCACCCCAGACACACACCCTACCTCTCCGCCCTCTTCACCCCTTACGACACAAACCTCACCTCCCCACACACATCAGGCAACTCTCTCCCCACACACCCTGCCTTCCTTCCATACTTCTCTCCCTCACACACACACTGCCTCACTTCCCCACATACACACTAGCACTCAGCACCCACACACCACGGCTCCACCCACACAAACACACTAATGCTCTTCCTCTCCACATATATAGTCCCTACTTCCCTTTCTCCCCACCACACCACACCAGGAATCATCCCCTATATACACCTACTGCCCCCCTCTTCATCACACCCCCCCCCTCCAGACACACCCTGCCTCCTTCTCCCCTCACCATCACACAACACCATGGCTTTCCTCCTTTCACACACACACAGGTGAGTGGTGGTAGAAGGGTGATGGTAGGAGGGTGGTAGAAGGGTGGTAAGGGGGTGGTGGTGGTAGGAGTGTGGTGGTGGTAGGAATGTGGGGGTGGTGGTGGTAGGGGGGTGGAGGTGGTAGGAGGGTGGAGGTGGTAGGAGGGTGGTGGTGGTGATGGTAGGAGGGTGGTAGGAGGGTGGTGAGGGTGGGAAGAGGATGGTGGTGTTGGTAGGAAGGTGGTGGTCGAAGGTGGTGGTGGTAGGGTGGTGGAGTGGTGGTAGTAGGAGGGTAGTGGTGGAAGGAGGGTGGTGATGGTAGGAGTGTGGTGGTGGTAGGAATGTGGTGGTGGTGATGGTAGTAGGGTGGTGGTGGTGATGGTAGGAGGGCGGTGGTGGAAGGAGGGTGACTGGTGTTCGCTCTTAACAATGTCTAACACCTTGAACGGCCAAAAGTCAGTCGCTCACCTAAAAATGAATCTATATAACAGTAAATATCTCTATGATGCCCACACTCTAAACCAACGATTTTATGAACCAGACGACACAGTAAAAGGACAGAGTGAAATATTAGTTTCGGTTTAAGCAGAGGTAATTAACTGCCTGTAGGTAGTAAATGTCTCGGTCAATTTGTAGTTTCGACCAACCACGGCTCTCGAGTTGAACAATGTGTTTTTCCGATGGTTTAGACAATTTCAAGGCAATTTTTTTCTATGACGTTTTACTTGCAAATGACCTAAAATTATTTAGCCTAACCTTCTAACCGGGGAGCTCCGCCCCCTGGATCCCCCGGTATATTTAAGTCGTGGTTGGTCGAAACTACAAATTTACCAATGTCTCACGCTTAACAGGTAAACGACTGAAAGACCCAAGGATAATAAGATAGTTTCACGCGGGTTCGTTCAAATTGTTAATCGTGTGGTCAGAGTGAAGGAAACTAAGTCAAGATGGTAAAATCAACACAGTAACAACAATAGTCAGTGATAAATGTGAACAGTTTATATATGGTGACTACGATCTTCTTAATCTTGTGATTTGGTATTGTGGACAAGTTATGTAAAACAGTTGTAGGGAAATTAAAAAACCCCAGTCAGTTACAGTACATTCTCTGCCACATATTATTACAGGTAGACAATTGAAGGATGTATCGTGAGTACGTATTACACCATTACATATAATAAAGGTTTGTGGTAATCAAGAAAAAAATAAAACTCTCTGTGAACAAGTAACAGAGAAAATGAAAATGAAAGTAAATAAAAATATCCCATAAAGCTAAAAACGGAAAGAGTGTCCATTAAATCTTATGGATCAGCAATTACCAGACAACATTATGGTTCAAGAGGGACCCCAGGCACGACACACTGTAAAGGTCTGACCCTCAACTTACTGTGTACTTTACTCCCTAAATAGTCTATATACATGGAGCTTCTCATGTACCCAGCACACCGCGGCATACAAGTTCACTAATAATTTTATTCGCACAACATCTTGTCTTTAACCCCTTTAATACGGGGCCGCCACTTTTATACTTTATTTGACTAACGCCAGATGATTTTATTCAGCACAGAGAGGACCCCGTACACGATGGGTTAAACACAATTGACTTAAGTATTTTATGTACTGTACAAGATAATATCCTGGGGTGCAGACTGTGTACACTAAAGGAACTGACCTGTGATTAAGTTAACTAATGTGGTTCTTTCTTTACATCTATAGGGTTAATGAGGTTATCTGAGACACTACAATTTATAAAAGTCATATAAACAGTAGGTAGTAGGTAGCAGGCAGCTATCAAACAAGGAGGTACTCCCGCCTGGGAAGATATTGGAAGCATAATTTGTTGTCTAATGGTCGACCCTGCTGCCATATGGCATCACGAAAATTGTGACCAAGTCCCAGATTGCTGATCTGACTTTCTGCCTCATTTACACACAATTGCTGGGTCTCAATTGTTTCTCTTACTTTGACAACACAACATACGTAACGCATATCGTTTCTCATTCTTGATATATTTTCTCGTTTTTTGTATTTATTTATAGTTATTATTATTATTTTTAGTACAGGTATTTTATTATTATTATTATTATTATTATTATTATTATTATTATTATTATTATTATTATTATTATTATTATTATTATTATTATTATTATTATTATTATTATTATTATTATTATTATTATTATCATATTTTCGCCTCCCAGGCCCTGATGTGGGCCAGTGACCTGTGCCCGGGTGGGCTAATCCCCGTAAAAAAAAAAAATAAATAAAAAGTTAAATAAAATATTTATATTTGAATGTAAAGTCATATCCTTCCTCTCATAGCTGTCACGCCTCTCCTTCCCCCACCAATACTATCCTCCCTCTCTCTCAACGCACTCCTTCAGTCCTCACCTCCTGGTACCCCATTTTCTGCTCACACACTCCTTTCTCTCCATGATCCTGACAGCTAGTTACGCACTGACTTACTTATATCTGCACAACGTTAACATACTCACATTTGCTTAAGTTATTGCTTAAATATATAAAGCTATTTTATCTAAAAGATATAATTTCAGTAATTTTGTCTTAAGACATTAAAGTCTGCCGCTGAGAGATGATAATGAACGTGTGATCTGAGTTATATTGACTATTACGTTTTAAATGCAGGAAAGTGGCTTTCTTACCGTAGAACTCGGATACCTTCACACTGGTTACTCACCCAAGAGGTTATGGTGTATCACTACGTAGAATTTTGCTCTGCTTCCGGCATTCAATGCGTTATGTACTTGATAAATGATGATTTAATGAATTCCACTAACTTCCAACATCCATCTAAGTTATTGGTTATACTTTGTCATAACCAATCAGTCATTACCCTTGGTAATAATAATGATAGAGGGATCACAGATACGGGCAGATGATTGCACTTACGTTTATTTGGCACAATTCCATACACTGGACTTATAATTTGCATGGATAGGTCAGTCACTCACATTCACGCCACAGTACCGTAAGTTATAAGGGAGAGTTTGTCAACCTGGAGAATTAATCGTTTAGATCTATTAGGCCGGCCTGGAGTGCTCTTGTAGCAAACAGGCCCTCACCATTGATCACTTCCTTTACAGGATGTGTTAACTTGTCGCTGGACTTAACAAAAATCTCGGGGATTTGCACACACAGACTCGTAGCACTGGTAGGACTGTATGGCCCCTGTTCTTAAGTCTGCGGAGCAGGAGGTCTTCTCTAACCCAAGGTCTAAAGCCCACTGGCTAAATTGTTTTTTTTTTTGGCGTGAAGTGATGAACAGTACACCACTGTCTCACTGGCCTGCCCCCCCCCCCCCTATCGGCTGGCTAACATGCCACTAATTGAAAACATGTCCCAGTTATGGCTGGCCGATTACCTTATCTCTACCGTAAACAAACATTTGGAAATACAGTGGAGGCCCAACGCAAACCATGACA
>NW_024716504.1:0-19784 GCF_018991925.1 Homarus americanus | reverse complement strand
CTCCCTGACTTTAAAGGCCCAACTTTGTCCTTGATCTTTGTCCTATATACCTGGAAAAATCCCTTGGGATTCGCCTTGGATTCTCTTGCTATTTTGATTTCATAGTCTCTCTTTGCTTTCCTTACATTTTTCTTAACATTCCTAGATAGTTCATTATACCTGTTTCTGAGCTGCTCCTCCCCTTCCTTTAATTTCTTATATATTTCTTTCTTTATTCCTATGTCATGTTTAAGTTTTCTGGTCATTCACCTTGGCTCATTCTTATTTGACCTAATTTTTCTGTATGGTATATTTTGTTCTTGTGCTTTATGTAGTATACTAGTGAATATATTATAGTCATGATCAATTGTTGTGTCATCTATGACCTCACCCCTTCCTACTGGGAACTGACGTGACTGTTCTCAGGTGACCTCACCTAGGTACCTTCTTAACCCCTGATAATCCGCCAACCGAAAGTTTGGGTCTCTGACCATATTGTCATTGTCTTTCGTTTCCCAATTTAGGGTGAACCTGATTTCTCTGTGATCACTGTTACCTAGTTCTTCCCCTACTGTGATATCTCTGATAATATTTTCTTTATTTGTTAATTCTAGGTCTAATATATTGTCACCTCTAGTAGGTTCTGTAATTAGTTGTTTCACAAAATTGTCCTGTACTGTGTCTAGGAAGTCTTCAGATTCATAGTCGCCTACAATGTTGTCCCAGACAATATTTCTGAAGTTGAAATCCCCCATAATGCATAGGTTGTTGTATTTTGCTGCCCTACTCATTTCCTGCCATATGGGCTGAGCTGCTTCTTTGCCAAGACTTGGGGGCCGGTAAATTACTCCCATAATTAGTTTTTCTCTTCCTTCCGTGATTTCTACCCACACAGACTCGGTTCCTATTTCACCCTTTATTGAATTATGAATACAACATTTTAATGTATCCTTGACGAAGAGTGCGACCCCTACCCCCTTCCTACCTTCCCTGTCCTTGTGAAAAAGGTTGTACCCTTCTATGTGGTACTCTGATAAAAAAAATTTTGCTCGTCAGATTCATCCAAGTTTCGGTGATAGCTATGACGTCTACATTCTCGGTATATACAACCGCTCTCAGCAAGTCTATTTTATTTCTAATGCTCCTACTGTTTGTATAGTATACATTTAAACCTACCCTTCCCTGGTCCTGTTTTACCCCTTGTCCTGAGCAACTAATTTTACTTCCCAGGACCTGCTTATTTTTTGACTCCCACTTTCCCCGACCCCTCTTTACTGGCGAAAGCCCCCCCTTCGGAGTGACAATTTCACGCTCCAGGGATGCAGACAACGTCTTTACCCCCTCACGAGACAAGTGTGCTCCGTCGCGACAGTACAGGTAGTCGTTGCCATAGAATCGTTGCCAGTTATCAATGAATGCCCAACCATTGTTTGCACAATGTTTTTCCAGTCGGCAATTTATAGCAATTGCCCTGGACAGCCATTCACGACCAACCCCTCTTCTAGGCAAGACACCACATACCATCGGGATCCCTCCCCTATCTCTAATCTTCCCCAGCGCCTCCCTATACCTCTTGAATAGTTCCTCACTCCTAACCTTACCTATGTCGTTTCCTCCCACACTAAGACATACTACTGGATTGGTACCCTCCCCTGACAAAACCCTGTCTAACCTCTCGGCTACATGCCCTATCCCAGCCCCAGGAAAACACACCCTAGTCCTATGTTTCCTATCTCTCGCACAAAAAGCCCTATCTACAAACCTCACCTGGCTGTCCCTAACTACCACGACCTTACCTGTGGGCAGGGTTTGTACAACTGCCCTTTCCTCTCCTTGATCCATACCGTCCTGCCTCTTCTCTTCCTCGCCAGCTTCCTGCAGCACCTGGTAAGGGTTACTACACTCCACACCCTGGTCAGCTTTCCTGAGCCTGACCCTAGTCCCCTTGGAGACAACCACTCTCCACGCCTGCTCCTCCTTCGCAAGTGTCCTGCTAGGCAGGACACCTACCTGAAGGAGTTCCGTCCTGAGGGCTTCGTTTTCCCCCTTTAGAGTGTCAACCTCACTCCTCAACTGCCCCAGCTGCCCTAACAGAGTGGCAAGGAGGTCGTCTTTCCCCACACTCCCCTCCTCTTCCCCCACGACACAACGATCCAAGGCGGCCATTTTCCTTGGTTTCTAACGGGAGCACTTTCGGGCACGACCTTCTCCAAGCTGGGTCAGAGGTCAACTGATAGATACAGTAGATAGATAGATAGATGTATGATTTTGTATACCGCAAGAGTAACTAAATATTCCTGTACCTGTATTTTCTTTCAGTTACAAAATACACAGGATTATAAATATGAGTATGCACATCAGGTGTTACAGTAAGTGGTAACATTTTGTAATACTCTTAAGTGATGAGGTAACAGAGGAAATAGACGGATACTAACGGAGAGTTTTTGTAGAATTAGACAGATATTCAGACAGTAAAACTTCTTCCGACAATACAAATTTTGACGGTGGAATTTTTACATGAGAGTGTATGGATAATAATGATGAGCTGAATTATGACATCTACGTCTGATAATCCGTTGTTTAGAATGGATTATTATTATTTTTGTTGAGTTATTTAACAGTTTGAGAAAAGGTTTATTATGGTACTATGTCCTATTATCACACAAGGTCATAATTGAAGTAAAATAACCAATTATACTGTATTATTTTAGACAATATTCCCTGGACATGCTGGATAATATACCATCTACTTAAGGAGGTGATGTAGGTAAGGTAGATTGATATTTTAACATTAATTTACTTAGTTTTTTCTTAGTATCGGAGTCTTTTTTTATAGTTTTTTATTCTGACACTTTATAATGCAAGCAGCGTTCACATGTTGTCAACCGCCCTCAAGTGTACAAGGAGTTTGGACTGTAACTGCAACGTGTTACCGTGGCTGTATGACTGTGGGTTGGTGGGTGTATGACTGTGGGTTGATGGATGTATGACTGTGGGTTGGTGGGTGTATGACTGTGGGTTGGTGGGTGTATGACTGTGGGTTGATGGGTGTATGACTGTGGGTTGATGGGTGTATGACTGTGGGTTGATGGGTGTATGACTGTGGGTTGGTGGGTGTATGACTGTGGGTTGATGGGTGTATGACTGTGGGTTGGTGGGTGTATGACTGTGGGTTGATGGGTGTATGACTGTAGGTTGGTGGGTGCATGACTGTGGGTTGGTGGGTGTATGACTGTAGGTTGATGGGTGTATGACTGTGGGTTGGTGGGTGTATGACTGTGGGTTGGTGGGTGTATGACTGTGGGTTGGTGGGTGTATGACTGTGGGTTGATGGGTGTATGACTGTGGGTTGGTGGGTGTATGACTGTGGGTTGGTGGGTGTATGACTGTGGGGTTGATGTGGGTGCATGACTGCTGGTGGGTGTATGATCAGGGTTGGTGGTATGACTGTAGGTTGATGGGTGTATGACTGTGGGGTTGGTGGTGCGACTGGGGTGGTGGGTGTATGACTGTGGGTTGGTGGGTGTATGACTGTGGGTTGGTGGGTGTATGACTGTGGGTTGATGGGTGTATGACTGTGGGTTGGTGGGTGTATGACTGTGGGTTGATGGGTGTATGACTGTAAGTTGATGGGTGTATGACTGGGTTGGTGGGTGTATGACTGTGGGTTGGTGGGTGTATGACTGTAGGTTGATGGGTGTATGACTGTAGGTTGATGGGTGTATGACTGTGGGTTGGTGGGTGTATGACAGTGGGGTCTGTGGGTGCATGACTGTGGGTTGGTGTGGGTGTATGACTGTGGGGTTGATGGGTGTATGACTGCTGGGTGGTGGTGTATGACTGTGGGTTGGTGGGTGTATGACTGTAGGTTGGTGGGTGTATAACTGTGGGCTGGTGGGTGTACGACTGTGGGTTGGTGGGTGTACGACTGTGGGTTGATGGGTGTATGACTGTGGGTTGATAGGTGTATGACTGTGGGTTGGTGGGTGTATGACTGTGTGTTGATGGGTGTATGACTGTAGGTTGGTGGGAGTATGACTGTGGGTTGGTGGGTGTATGACTGTGGGTTGATGGGTGTAAGATCAGGTTGAGGTGTATGACTGTGGTTGGTAGTATGACTGTGTGGGTTGATGCAAGTAAGTGACTGTGGTTTATGGGTGTATGATCAGGTTAGGGTGTATGACTGTGGGGTTGATGGGTGTATGACTGTGGGGTTGATGGGTGTATGACTGTGGCTGGGTGGGTGTATGACTGTAGGTTGATGGGTGTGGCGACTGTGGGGTTGGTGGGGTGTATGACTGTGTTGGTGTGTGGGTGTATGATCAGGGTTGGTGGGTATGACTGTGGGGTTGATGGGTGTATGACTGTGGGGTTGCGGGTGTATGACTGTGGGTTGGTGGGTGTATGATCAGTAGGTTGATGTGGTGTATGACTGTGGGGTTGGTGGGGTGTATGACTGTAGGTTGATGTGGTGTATGACTGTGGGGTTGGTGGTGTATGACTGTACAGGGTGTATGACTGTGGGTTGGTGGGTGTATGACTGTGGGTTGGTGGGTGTATGACTGTGGGTTGGTGGGTGTATGACTGTGAGTTGGTGGGTGTATGACTGTGGGTTGATGGGTGTATGACTGGGTTGGTGGGTGTATGACTGTGGGTTGGTGGGTGTATGACTGTGGGTTGATGGGTGTATGACAGTGGTGACAAGGATTATTTGAGCTTGACAAAATTTAGATAGATAGCAGCATGGTTTAGTCCTGTTCAGTTTAGTTTAAATTGTGTTTAGGTTAGGTTGGCTCATGTCAGGTACAAAGTTTGGCCAGGGTCCTTTATTCAAGCTGTCAGGGTTAAACTTCCTTCCTAGAAAGATGAACACACGAACCTACGGACGACACACGAACACAATAACACATGATCATACATGGAACCGAACACACGAATGGACATACTCAGGATATCGGGGAATAAATATAAAATTATAAAATGCATAAAAAGTCTTTGACGGATAAACAACTTTGTAATGTTAGAATCGATTTTACTGATATTATAAAAAATCAAACTAACTTCCTTTAAACACTCTTGGCTCTTCCTGTGTATAAGAAGAGTTTAATCTGGTATATTTTTTTTTTTAGTAATTAGTGTTATCAGGGGAAGAGATTGTGTCGTTTGTGGTCTGTCATTCAAGGTTGTTTAGTGTTTGAAGCTCGTTAATTCATTATGCTTGTGGCCCCCATCTCTGCATACAACCCTGGTGCTTCTTGCTGTTGATACTCCCACGAAAATAAATTGTCAGATTAACGAAACGAAGATAAAAATTTTTGTTTTAATTCACGGATTAACCATACTTCACCCAATCTAACTTAACCTATCCTATCCTAACCTAACCTAACCTAACCTAATCTAATCATAATTGTGCTTTAAAAAAGGTTTAGAGGCATAGGTAACAAGCTAGTCCTTTAACGGGAGAACACAAGGCTTCCCAGCCCTCACCTGATGAAATAGATTCACTATACCCAACCTGATCTAATTAAGGACACGTTAGGTTTTGTAAGATAGTTTAGTTTGAAGTGTTGTGAATCTCCGTGGGTGTTATAGATTCACTTGGTATACTACATGTGTAAAGTCAGGATATATACAATGTGTGTTGATTTTTCTACCCGTGTGTTAAATATTTTTGTGGGGAGGGGGAGGTATTTTCCTGTCGGTTTCCACTCTAGCTTTCCACCAATGTTATTTCCCCCTTCTAGGTTTCTATACCCTTTGATCCACCTTACCTAAGAGTGGAATGAGATAAATAGAATTGGTGGAGTGAAATGTCTGTATAATTGATGTCAGGATCCAACTCTGCCCTGGACGACACAGGATTGAGCGTCACTGGTGTTGTAAGACTGTACAGAAAACCGCCTCTTGTGTTGTTCCCACTTATTAAAGAGCGATGAAGGTAAACTGAACAAGCACGCTGGGCAATGCTCGTTGTTGTACTGGAATACACACGAAACCCAGTCAGTTGAGGATGTAAATCTTCGCCTGCCTCTGGAATGCACTACACACGCTATGCCAAAACTGATATATACTCGGCATGTCAACACTGAGACACACATGCTATGCTAACAAACATATACTCACATAAACTATGCCTATATTAAGACACATACACTATGCGAAACACCCGCTATGCCTAAACTAATGATTCCCCGCTCTACGTGAACGCTGAGATAACAAGTTGACTTTTGTTATCGAGGAGGAGCCAAAGTCACTCACGATAGTCACCGTCTTTGCTAAACTTGTTAACATGGTTAGCAACTTCTGGAAACATCGCGCTTAACCGAGTTATCAAGTTGTGAATAAGCTGACTCACAAAGGAGACGTATTCCTCCACTAATTAATCTTACCAGCTTACAAGCTCTTTATTAATTAATGACAAGCGTTACACCTGTCCGCCCTTCTAGGCCACGCATGTCACTCCCCCCCCTCCCCTTAAGTCAATAGCCTTCAAAAGCAGTGAAAGACGAAATTGGTTCTTATAATCATGACTGCTTTCTAGGGACATTGTGCATACAACACACTCTAAACTAAGCCTGTGGTATTCAAGGAGGCACCGTGGCTGGCACTGAACTCTCCCGCCTTCACTTTCCCAAATGTAAAGTTAGGTACCCATTTGGAGCTGGGTGGTTGGGGAGTGCTACGGGGCGCCCACTCACGGGCGCGATCCCACTACTGCTCGACACAGGTGCTTTTGGCTGCTGGGTTTCCCCTCTGGCCCAGTTCACACCTCCTTAGTCAACCTGGACGCCCTTAGCTACCCAAGGGTGGCCATATTGATGCCGAGCTTAGTGCGGACACCCACTCAACATGGGGAGTCCCGCACCAGTGATCCTCACCTCAAGCCGTCCCTGGCCCAGGCCTCCGAGTCGCCGGATTACAAGGTTGCGCCACCAACCCCAGCCAACAAAACTCATTTTGGAATTAAATGTAAAGCTCCGTGATAACAACACTGAAAAAGCTCACAAAGGAAAGAGCTTTCTTGAACGTGGATGCTAGGAGTGAGGTTTTAATTTCAGAGTGGATGAGTCTATCCTTTACCTAAGAGGGTTGTTAGGTGTGTGCAAAGCAACCCATTCTTTGAGGAAGGGAAAAAAGAACATCTTCCGTACGTATATCTTCGTCAAGTTACATCAGAGTCAGCAAACTGGGCACTGAATTTCACCTGACTGATCCCCAAACATGTGAAAACTCTATAAGGATACACCAAAAGCTTTAATCATGGAAAATCCATCGCCAACAATCATATCTTCGCTTTACCTTAAATCTTGAATCGATCAACGATTTCCCACAGATGTTATTGTAGTGGTAGCAGCAACCTGAACTCAGTGGGTATTAATTTTGAATGGTAGACGACGGGACAGAATCATAAAATGGTGTATACAGTACATAAATCTCTACCTCACGTTTGAAGATCTGATATACGGTTAATAACCTAATGACACTTTCACTTTCAATTACATGTCCTCATAATTACAAGTACTTTATTGGATAAGTCACTTTCATCCTCTTCGAAATAAAATATTGTATGTTAATTACTTTTCCATCAAATTGCAAATACAGTTACTCCAAACCAACTAGCAATATTTCGTTGGTACAGAGAAAATGTTCACGGGCGACTTAAGAGTTTTACAGGGAGAACTGTTACAACTTGTATACTTCTCTCGACGAACACATATCTAAATGTATAATTGTGATGAAAGAATAATATTAAATGTAAATGAAAACTAAAATTATTTTTCTTCAAATAACACGACTACCTAAGAGTTGTAATTTTACATGCGTGTCTTTACTGCCCCTAACCTTATGCTCTATATTACTGTATATGTCAAGATACTATTTACACGTTTTTTCCCATATTACTATCCATTATTTTCACTGTTGATAAGGCTGAATTAAAATAAAAACTTATTTTTTATTGAAAATAATTGTAACCAAAAGACAGTTATCTACTTCGTCGCAAAAATGATTTGGCAAAAACAGTTTCATGGAAATAGATATTGTTGGTATATACAGTATATTGTACAATATGCTACTTATACAATAACAGTGAAATGACTGCATACCGTCGAAGCATGATTAACAAATAAAAAGAACCTAGTCCGCCTGTATTGGCAAGGCTGCTACGGGCCGCCCACTCACGGGCGCGATCCCACTACTGCTCGACACAGGTGCTTTTGGCTGCTGGGTTTCCCCCCTGGCCCGGTTCACACCTCCTTAGTCAACCTGGACGCCCTTAGCTACCCAAGGGTGGCCATATTGATGCCGAGCTTAGTGCGGACACCCACTCAACATGGGGAGTCCCGCACCAGTGATCCTCACCTCAAGCCGTCCCTGGCCCAGGCCTCCGAGTCGCCGGATTACAAGGTTGCGCCACCAACCCCAGCCAACAAAACTCATTTCGGAACTAAATTTAAAGCTCCGTGATAACAACACTGAAAAAGCTCACAAAGGAAAGAGCTTTCTTGAACGTGGATGCTAGGAGTTAGGTTTTAATTTCAGGGTGGGTGAGTCTATCCTTTACCTAAGAGAAATGTTAGGTGTGTGCAAAGCAACCCATTCTTTGAGGAAGGGAAAAAGAACATCTTCCGTACGTATATCTTCGTCAAGTTACATCAGAGTCAGCAAACTGAGCACTGAATTTCACCTGACTGATCCCCAAACATGTGAAAACTCTATAAGGATACACCAAAAGCTTTAATCATGGCAGATCCATCGCCAACAATCATATCTTCGCTTTACCTTAAATCTTGAATCGATCAACGATTTCCCACTAATGTTATTGTAGTGGTAGCAGCAACCTGAGCTCAGTGGGTATTAATTTTAAACGGTAGACGACGGGACAGAATCATAAAATGGTGTATACAGTACAAAATCTCTACCCCACGTTTGAAGATCTGGTATACAGTTAATAACCTAAAGACACTTTCATTTTCAATTACATGTCCTCATAATTACAAGTACTTTATTGGATAAGTCACTTTCATCCTCTTCGCCATAAAATATTGCATTTTAATTACTTTTCCATCAAATTGCAAATACAGTTATGCCAAACCTACTAGCAATATTTCGTTGGTACAGAGAAAATGTTCACGGGCGACTTAAGAGTTTTACAGGGAGAACTGTTATAACTTGTATACTTCTCTCGACGAACACATATCTAAATGCATAATTGTGATGAAAGAATAATATTAAATGTAAATGAAAACTAAAATTATTTTTCTTCAAATAACACTACTACCTACGAGTTGTAATTTTACTTTTGTGTCTACAGTATACTGCCCCTACCTTATGCTCTATATAACTGTTACATGTCAAGATACTATTAACACGTTTTTTCTCATGTTACTATCTATTATTTTCACTGTTGATAAGGCTGAATTAAAAATAAAAACTTATTTTTTTTATTGAAAATAATTGTAACCAAAAGACAGTTATCTAATTCGTCGCTAAAATGATTTGGCAAGAACAGTTTCATGGAAATAGATATTGTTGGTATATACAGTATATTATACAATATGCTACTTATACAATAACGGTGAAATGACTGCATACCGTCGAAGCATGATTAACAAATAAAAAGAACCTAGTCCGCCTGTATTGGCAAGGCTGCTACGGGCCGCCCACTCACGGGTGATATTCATAATACACAATGGTCTAGAATATTACATCGACAATATATATCTAATACTTATATTCCATTACAATCACTGATGTACAGAACAGTCTATTGATAACTAACTTTTATTCTTCTTATCGACTAAATGTATTATATGAACTGTATATTATATAGCATTAATGATATACTCTTGGAAAATATAACTATCAGCTCAACATCTCACTTGACAAGATAATAGCTAATTTATAATATGATTTACTTCACGTAATGATAAATACTCAACAATACTGATTGAGTTAGAGCAAAAAGTTTGTATTATTGTAAACAATGATTTGCCGATGGAATGTTCTCTACGTGGAACTCCGGGACTGGTGGAGATAGGGAGGAGACCGACCAGAACTACGGTCACTACGTCAGGAGAAGGAATAGAAGGAACTTTGGAGGAAAACCCCGAGAGTATAAGTTCGTGAGCGTCGGTAGAGGTGGGGGGGGAGGGAGGAGGGGAGGGGAGGAGGAGCGAGGGGAGGAGGGGCGGGGAGGGGTGGGGGGAGGAGGTGAGAGGGAGAGGGGTGGGGGGAGGAGGGCGGGGGAGGAGGGGCGGGGGAGGAGGGGTGGGGGGGGTAGGAGGGCGGGGGAGGGAGGGGCAGGGCAGGAGGAGCGGGGGAAGGAGGGGCGGGGGAGGAAGGGTGGGGGAGGAAGAGGGGAGGAAGGGCGGTGGGAGGAGGGGCGGGGGAGGAGGGTGGGGGGAGGATGGGCGAGGGGAGGAGGGGCGGGGGGGGGCGGGGAGGATGGGTGGGAGGAGGGGAAGGGAGGATGGGAAAGGGAGAAGGGGCGGGGGGAGGAGGGGAAAGGGGAGGAGGGGCGGGGGGAGTAGGGGAAAGGGGAGGAGGGGCGGAGGGAGGATGGGCGGAGGGAGTAGGAAGGGGCAGGGGAGAGTAAGAGGGGCGGAGGTAGTAAGAGGAGCGAGGGAATTAGTAGGGGCAAAAGGGGAGTAGGAGTCTCGTGGATCTTCGTGCACCTCAGTTACCTCCCTCTCATCGCCTCAGTTACCCCCCTCTCATCGCCTCAGTTACCTCCCTCTCATCACCTCAGTTACCTCCCTCTCATCGCCTCAGTTAACTCCCTCTCATCGCCTCAGTTACCTCCCTCTCATCGCCTCAGTTACCTCCCTCTCATCACCGCCTCCTCCACCTTGGGAGAACAGGCTAAGGTAGTATTAATTCTCCACATAATAATTATCAACAAACTCAGTACCAACGAAACTCAGCTTTAATCAACTGGGTAAACAGACAGTGTATAGAATTAATTGCAGTGTCAAAAATCGTTGGAATAAATATGAAATCTTCCGTATTTATCACATATTATCATGAACAAGCTGTACTGTAAATTAACAAAATACATTTCTGGTTACAAATTCTCCGAAAAACCAGATAATTGTTTGAAGTCACAGTAAATTAAACACGAGTAAAGGAACACCTGAGTGGGGCCGCCATAATAGTTGTTACTGTTTGGGTTGTTGAGGGAGTTGATTGTTTACTTCGGAAGTTATATTTGGCTAACTTTGACCTTGGAATGATCTCTTGTGTGCTTGTAGTTACTGACTGTCTGTACAGTTGGAGTGGACCTATAAGCTTCCTCATTGATGACGTCTGGACGTAAAACTTGACGAATGAAAAAAAACGCTATAAGGAAACACCAGACAGTTAAGAGAAATATATAGAAAATGGACGACAGATAAAATAACAATGAAACGAAAACGGAAATAGAAATAACGTCAGTGGGTGATACTTGACACCACAGCTCGAGATATTGTTACACAGACTAAAGAATTCAAATAACAGCGAGCAGTTCTTGTTTCAGGACCACATCAACCGTGGAGCAGAGACTCTTGTCTGGATAACAGGGAATAAAACAAGTCGCTTTACTCACGCACTCTACCTCTGGATATTCCATTCCCGGAGGTCAAAGTTCACACACCCCATAAGCGTAAATTAAGAGATTCGTGGTTTTAGTCTCACAATTTCTCTTTATTAATATACATGAAAGTTTATACAAAGATACCTTGCTACGGTCCCCAAACATCAGTACAGATGAAATTGGATTTAATATTTTTTTAACCTTTTCACAGGAGTCAAAGGTAACGAGACGCACAATTTTGGGTCATTAGTTCATCGAGGCCTCAGTCAAGTTTGTTGTTGTGGGAGTGAATGAGGGAGAGATGTTGTATCCGCCAGCGAATGTTTGCTGCTGCAATTTACTTGTTAACGTTGTTTACGAAAATTGTCTAATTGTTAGCAATAAAATATGAAATAAGAGAGATTCTTCTTATTAATGAGTGACACCATAACTTATGACTGGTAAATCGTAAACACCAATGACATTCAAATATTCAGTATATTTTCCTAGATGTAGATGAACAATAATAATGTATCACAGGTTGTTGTCGCAGTGAGCAAGATGTACAGTTGAGGACAAAATTGTCTGAACACTTAGCAATATCTGGCATCATCCTCTGGGCCATATATATATATATATATATATATATATATATATATATATATATATATATATATATATATATATATATATATATATATATATATATATATATATATATATATATATATGATTTATATCTAACAACGCAGCTTTTCATCACATATTATGTCGGAACCACAAAATAGAAGAACAAAATTCTTAACACAAACAAAAATCTGATAAAATACGTTAAGACTCCAATCCCCTTCACCTAATGATCCTCAAGTACTTACTGTCAAATGTCCAGGTAATTTTGTCCACACGTTAACAATGAAAGACAAAAGTGTCGTGAAATTTGGTGAAAACATATGCTGAAGGGCTAAAACTTTTGGTGCGCTCTGCCTTGTGTTAGGGCTCTTAGAATGTTTCACGAGTTATATTTAATCTTCGGACAAACCGAGACACGACTTTTATCTTTGATTGTACATACAAGTGTTGAGGCGGAGTTACACAACAATGATAGCCGTCAGAGAGAGATGTGTGTGAGCATAATATTACCGTTAATAGTGAAACACGTGACGGTGATGAGGAAGGATGTGAGGGAGTAATGGAGCCGCTGATGACGAATTATGTGATCGACGGAGGACGCTCGTCAGAACAAGTGAAATTAATGATGAAAATAAAACAATAACGGACACGGTGATAATAATACATGGAATAACCAGCTTAACTCAGTGTACAAGCTTGTGGAGAGAGAAACACAAGAATTGTAGGTAAAGAGAACAACCCTACTCAGGTAAAATCCCCTTCACAGGTAACACAATGTAGAGGTAACATCAAGGACAGGTAACACAATGTACAGGTAACATCACGCACAGGTAACACAATGAACACACACAAAAACTATTTGTCCCGTTTATCGTTGATAAAATATGACACAATGTCGAACAATTCTGACCACTATTTGTGAATCAACCGAACCAAAACTGCTGTACATTGGGTTCATTTCCAGACACATCGAACCCAGGTGGGTAGATAGCTTTTTTTTGTACGAACAGCACTACCCACAACACAAGCAACACTACCCACAACACAGGGACAACAACAAAAAAATAACGCCAGAGAACTCCATAAATACAAACTTAAATGTTGAATTGTTTAAATGTATTTCGATTTTCACCTTTTTATAGTCTTTTAAATTTTAACAAAAGTCATATTCCATGTACGAGATGTTGCTCTGAATAATTAGTGTCCGGTTATTTGGGTTTAATCGTGTAATATATTCATTCATTTTACTTTTCACAGATAAATTTTGCTGATAATGAAGGTAAGGACCATCGCATGTGGGATTTTTTTAAGACTAAAGATGAACATAATGACACTCGTAATCCTTTTATTTATATTACTAAGGACAAAATTAATAATAATAATAATAATAATAATAATAATAATAATAATAATAATAATTAAAGGTTCCTTTCACAAATTCAGTAGCCATACGGTGAAAATATACAGACAGCATAAGAGTTACAGTCCACTCCACTTATAAGCCACACAGACTGCAGCCTCGAAATTACGAACTTAAATTTTGTTTTCTTTGTTTCTAAAACCAATCCATGCTAATGAGTTTAGAAGTAGGTGTTGACTTTACACTTTGGCTGACCACTGATTAATTGTCTGGTTTGTATATTTCGCAAGGTGAGGAAGGGATGGACCCAGCCAGTCTGTGTGGCTTATGAGTGGTGTGGACTGCACATATATAATATATACCAATATATAATGACAAGGAAGATGGGGTCATTTAATAAGAAATTTCAACAAAGTTACAGTACAAAAATGAGACTGACAGTAGTAAACACACAGGTTAACGACAAGTGAGTCGGTAGAACCAGGAAGCTTCAGTCGTACTGTAAAATATAATTAATATACCCGGCTCAGATACAAGATATATTTGACAACCCAATTAAAGCAAGTGTAGCATGTCGAGGACCATTTTTCTCTCCAGTATGAACCACAATTAACGATATGCAAGTTCGAAGACTGTAGCAGCCTTGCCAATACAGGCGGACTAGGTTCTTTTTATTTGTTATTCATGCTTCGACGGTATGCAGTCATTTCACCGTTATTGTATAAGTAGCATAATGTATAATATACTGTATATACCAACAATATCTATTTCCATGAAACGGTTCTTGCCAAATCATTTTTGCGACGAAGTAGATAACTGTCTTTTGGTTACAATTATTTTCAATAAAAAAAATAAGTTTTTATTTTTAATTCAGCCTTATCAACAGTGAAAATAATGGATAGTAATATGGAAAAAAACGTGTAAATAGTATCTTGACATATACAGTAATATAGAGCATAAGGTAGGGGCAGTAAAGACACGCATGTAAAATTACAACTCTTAGGTAGTAGTGTTATTTGAAGAAAAATAATTTTAGTTTTCATTTACATTTAATATTATTCTTTCATCCCTGTAAAACTCTTAAGTAGCCCGTGAACATTTTCTCTGTACCAAGGAAATATTGCTAGTAGGTTTGGAGTAACTGTATTTGCAATTTGATGGAAAAGTAATTAAAATACAATATTTTATAGCGAAGAGGATGAAAGTGACTTATCCAATAAAGTACTTGTAATTATGAGGACATGTAATTGAAAATGAAAGTGTCTTTAGGTTATAAACTGTATATCACATCTTCAAACGTGAGTTAGAGATTTATGTACTGTATACACCATTTTATGATTCTGTCCCGTCGTCTACCATTTAAAATTAATACCCACTGAGCTCAGGATGCTGCTACCACTACAATAACATCTGTGGGAAATCGTTGATCGATTCAAGAGTTAAGGTAAAGCAAAGATACGATTGTTGGCGATTGATTATCCATGATTAAAGCTTTTAGTGTGTCCTTATAGAGTTTTCACATGTTTGGGGATCAGTCAGGTGAAATTCAGTGCTCAGTTTGCTGACTCTGATGTAACTTGACGAAGATATACGTACGGAAGATGTTCTTTCTTCCCTTCCTCAAAGAATGGGTTGCTTTGCACACACCTAACAACCCTCTTAGGTAAAGGATAGACTCACCACCCTGAAATTAAAACCTCACTCCAACCATCCACGTTCAAGAAAGTTCATTCCTTTATGAGCTTTTTCCTTTGAACGTTGTTTTAATTTAGAGTGTTGCTATCAAGGAGCTTCAAATTTAGTTCCGAAATGAGTTTTGTTGGCTGGGGTTGGTGGCGCAACCTTGTAATCCGGCGACGCGGAGGCCTGGGCCAGGGACGGCTTGAGGTGAGGATCACTGGTGCGGGACTCCCCATGTTGAGTGGGTGTTCGCACTAAGCTCGGCATCAATATGGCCACCCTTGGGTAGCTAAGGGCGTCCAGGTTGACTAAGGAGGTGTGAACCGGGCCAGAGGGGAAACCCAGCAGCCAAAAGCACCCGTGTCGAGCAGTAGTGGGATCGCGCCCGTGAGTGGGCGGCCAATAGCAGCCTTGTCAATACAGGCGGACTTGGTTCTTTTTATTTGTTAATCATGCTTCGACGGTATGCAGTCATTTCACCGTTATTGTATAAGTAGCATAATGTATAATATACTGTATATACCAACAATATCTATTTCCATGAAACGGTTCTTGCCAAATCATTTTTGCGACGAAGTAGATAACTGTCTTTTGGTTACAATTATTTTCAATAAAAAAAATAAGTTTTTATTTTTAATTCAGCCTTATCAACAGTGAAAATAATAGATAGTAATATGGGAAAAAACGTGTTAATAGAATCTTGACATGTAACAGTAATATAGAGCATAAGGTAGGGGCAGTAAAGACACGCAAGAAAAATTACAACACGTAGGTAGTAGTGTTATTTGAAGAAAAATAATTTTAGTTTTCATTTACATTTAATATTATTCTTTCATCACAATTATACATTTAGATATGTGTTCGTCGAGAGAAGTATACAAGTTGTAACAGTTCTCCCTGTAAAACTCTTAAGTCGCCCGTGAACATTTTCTCTGTACCAACGAAATATTGCTAGTTGGTTTGGAGTAACTGTATTTGGAATTTGATGGAAAAGTAATTAAAATACAATATTTTATGGCGAAGAGGATGAAAGTGACTTATCCAATAAAGTACTTGTAATTATGAGGACATGTAATTCTAGTGCAAATGTAATTGAAAATGAAAGTGTCTTCAGGTTATTAACTGTATACCAGATCTTCAAACGTGAGATAGAGATTTATGTACTGTATACACCATTTTATGATTCTGTCCCGTCGTCTACCATTTAAAATAAATACCCACTGAGCTCAGGTTGCTGATACCACTACAATAACATCTGTGGGAAATCGTTGATCGATTCAAGATTTAAGGTAAAGCGAAGATATGATTGTTGGCGATGGATCTTCCATGATTAATGCTTTTGGTGTATCCTTATAGAGTTTTCACATGTTTGGGGATCAGTCAGGTGAAATTCAGTGCTCAGTTTGCTGACTCTGATGTAACTTGACGAAGATATACGTACGGAAGATGTTCTTCCTTCCCTTCCTCAAAGAATGGGTTGCTTTGCACACACCTAACAACTCTCTTAGGTAAAGGATAGACTCACCCACCCTGAAATTAAAACCTCACTCCTAGCATCCACGTTCAAAAAAGCTCTTTCCTTTGTGAGCTTTTTCCTTTGAACGTTGTTTTAAGTTAGAGCGTTGTTATCACGGAGCTTGAGGTGAGGATCACTGGTGCCGGACTCCACAAGTTGAGTGGGTGTTATCACTAAGCTCGGCATCAATATGGCCACCCTTGGGTAGCTAAGGGCGTCCAGGTTGACTAAGAAGGTGTGAACCGGGCCAGGGGGGAATCCCAGCAGCCAAAAGCACCTGTGTCGAGCAGTAGTGGGATCGCGCCCGTGAGTGGGCGGCCCGTAGCAGCCTTGCCAATAGAGGCGGAATTGGTTCTTTTTATCTGTTATTCATGCTTCGACGGTATGCAGTCATTTCACCGTTATTGTATAAGTAGCATATTGTATATGTTACGAACCACACCATCTATTGTGTCATGATCTACCTACCCAGCACCACGAGCAACGCCATCTAGGGACGCGACCCGAGTATGACTAGTCTTGGTCACCACTCCAGGTTTCCCTTGTCCATATTCTGGTTGTTGTGTCACCTCCTCCAACTCTTCCTCATCAGCTCCGGATCGAGGAGAATTCGGTTCACTCCATGACCACCCAGGATCTATCCAAACTGCACAGGACTCACTTATCATCTTCTTCCACACCAGCCCTGTCAGACATCAGATCGAGTATTTGTAACGTTTGGTCGGATTGTTGTATGTTGTATAATATGTATATACTGTTGTCAATGTTATATGTTTAGGTTATATGGTTATAAAAATTATAAAGCTGAATATTTTGTTGGATGAATTTATGTACTTTTATTACACAGAATAAAACTCGTATCCTTTGTCTACCTTTTATAATGTCCTCATTGCCTTGTTTGTTTTTTTTATTGTTGTTGTTTCTGTTGGGATCTGGGTATATTTTAACTATATTCTAAATCCCCAGCTCGTAACAAATGGCGACCGTGACAGGACACGACCTTAAGTGCCATATTTCTTCCCCCCTTGTTACTCCTTGTTAATTATTCCTCCCAGCCACTTTTGTTCACAATTGCTTTACGGTGGTTTAAAGTTCCCTTCATATGTGTGTGCATATATTGGTATTATCGTACAGTAAGCGTGACAGACGTAGGATATTAGGTTCCGAGTGTCATAAAGCTTACCTGTTATTACACGTAGGCAGTCGTGTAGTAAGTCTTATCGAGTGTAGGGAAGAATCCGGATCTGTTTAATGCCGTACCGTCGCTCCAGAGTAGGCTGTTCCATAGTCACTAGTTGTGGGTGAAGTGATATCTTGGGACGCCCCACTCTACCTGGACCCCATAATTATAAAGCCTCAATTATTGTTCTTCTCATTATCTCATTCGGGGTCAATAATAAAGTAACTCAAGGTTTGTTTATCCGGATCTTTATATTAATGCCGTAATACGCCCTTCCTCTTTCAAGTCTCTTATCCTTATCTAAGGATCTTTTCAGAAGAACAATATTCATAAGTGTAATTTCCCTAGGTATAACTTGGGTAGTTTCCGGGACTTTCTGGTTATCCACTGCCGTGATATTTTCTAGGGTAATCCACTTATCTTATCTTTTTGGTCATTAGTTAATTTATCTACTTTTTCTTAACAATGGCCACCTCAGGTTTTGATCTCCAGGATTTTATTGAAAATCCTTCCATAGCTAAGTTACGTGTTAATATCCTAAAGAAAGAATGGAAAGGAATAGCCACCTATTACAATATCCCATATTCACAGCAAATGACTAAGGAAATGTTCAAAAATCAGGTAATTGAAATGTTGGTTCAACAAGAAGTTTTAGAAGAATCCGCTGTTGACCAATTAACGCCCATGTCCAAGATACTTCAACCACTATCCACCACCCTCACCTAGAAGTTGCCCCAGGTCCGGCTAGCCCTCAAGAAAAAGCCAAGAGAGACACCAGAACTAGAACGAGCTAGGTCTGAGTTCCAAATCAGTCGAGAACCCAGTTGGAGTGGCTGAGTTGAACAGGCTGGTTGAACAGGCTGCTGCTGGGAGGTTGAGGAAGTTGAACAGCTGTTGGAGGCTGAGGGAAAGGAACAGGCCGTTGGAGCATGAGTTGGAACAGGCCAAGTTGGAGCACGAGGACAAGTTGGAACAGGCCAAGTTGGAGTATGAGGGAAAGTTGGAACAGGCCAAGTTGGAGCATGAGGAAAAGTTCGAACAGGCCAAGTTGGAGCAGGAGGTTAGAATGAAAGAACTACAGGTGAAAGAGACAGAAGTCACCTTAACATCGGAGTTTAAATCAAAAGAAGTGGCCTTAAAAGAGAGTCTAGCTGCTTTTAACCCTGCTAATGCTTCTTCCCTTGTTCCCGAGTTTGATGAATCCGATATGGATGGGTCATTTAGGACTTGAGAAAATAGCCGGGAAGAATGAGTGGCCTAAGGACCAGTGGGTGTCGGTGTTTGTTCCTAAATTATGTGGTAAGGCTCGTAGAGTTTATAACTGTTTAGACCAGACTGATGACTATGATAACGTAAAAAAGAATATCCTCACCTCTTATGCTATCACGCCAGATAGATATCAGCAGAAGTTTCGTAAACTAACCAAAACATTTTCACACACCTTTGTTGAGTTTGCTCAAGAAAAGCTTAGGTTTTTCAAGAAGTGGTTAGAGGCTACAGAGACCTCCACATTTCAGGATTTATTAAACTTGGTAGTCCTGGAGGAGTGGAAGAGCAAGATACCATTTCACATCTTGAAGCATGTGGAGGAGCGTGGAGAGGTTAATTTAGGGCGTGCGGCTGAGCTGGCTGATGCGTACGCCTTGCTGGTGGAGTCACTGGGCAGTAGGAAACGTGGTACTTTCCAGCATGTTAGGTCCTCTGATGATGATAACCTTGGGGACGTGAGTGGTAGGTCGAAAGGTCCCACACCTAACCCCCCTGATGCAACCAAGTTTTATTGTTCTTACTGTAAAAAACCAGGCCATACGATCCAGTCTTGTAAACACCCAAAGTGTCGAACTTCTAAAAGTAGTTCCCTGGATCCCAAATTCAAACCAATAAT
>NW_024716503.1:0-18483 GCF_018991925.1 Homarus americanus | reverse complement strand
GGTTCACGGCGCCATAAGCTCGTTGAACAGGCTTTGTGTGAAATATAACAGAGTCTAGTTCTGCTTATAGTGTCCTGGTGGCCCATAGGTAGCGTTCCCCGGTCACAATTAGAAGATCGTGGGTTCGAATCCTGGTGGGGTGAGGTGTTGATTATATGAAGAAGTCCGCGTGCTTTGTTGGGCTAATGAAATATATATGGATCCTCGTGACTCGAAGCTGCATTTGGTAAAACGTTGCTCTGATCACCTAAGCGGCACGGGTTGTCCCCATTTGAGGTTCACAGCGCCATAAGCTCGTTGAACAGGGTTTGTGTGAAATATAGGAGTGTCTAGGACTGCTTTTATTGTCCTGGTGGCCCAGAGGTAGCGTTCCCCGGTCACTATTATAAGATCGTGGCTTCAAATCCTGGTGGGGTGAGGCGTTGATAATATGTAGAAGTCCGCGTGCTTTATTGGGTTAATGAAATATATATGGATCCTCGTGTTTCGAAGCCGCATTTGGTAAAACGTTGCTCTGTTCACCTAAGCGGCACGGGTGGTCCCCTATAGTGGTTCACAGCGCCATAAGCTCGTTGAACAGGCTTTGTGTGAAATATAGCAGAGTCTAGGACTGCTTTTATTGTCCTAGTGGCCCAGAGGTAGCGTTCTCCGGTCACAATTAGAAGATCGTGGGTTCAAATCCTGGTGGGGTGAGGTGTTGATTATATGTAGAAGTCCGCCTGCTTTTTTGGGCTAATGAAATATATATGGATCCTCGTGTTTCGAAGCCAGATTTGGTAAAACGTTGACCTGATCACCTAAGCGGCACGGGTGGTCCCCATTAGAGGTTCATGGCGCCATAAGGTCGTTGAACAGGCTTTGTGTGAAATATAGTAGAGTCTAGGACTGCTTTTATTGTCCTGGTGGCCCAGAGGTAGCATACCCCGGTCACAATTATAAGATCGTGGGTTTGAATCCTGGTAGTGAGGTGTTGATTATATGCAGACGTCCCGAGTGATTTATTGGGCTAATGAAATATATATGGATCCTCGCGGTTTCAAGCCGATTTGGTAAAACGCGCTCTGATTTAACTAAGCCGCACGGTGGTCCCCATTAGAGGTTCATGGCGCCATAAGGTCGTTGAACAGTCTTTGTGTGAAATATAGTAGAGTCTAGGACTGTTTTTATTGTCCTGGTGGCCCAGAGGTAGCATACCCCGGTCACAAGTTTAAGATCGTGGGTTTGAATCCTGATGGGGTGAGGTGTTGATTATATGAAGAAGTTCGCGTGCTTTATTGGGCTAATGAAATATATATGGATCCTCGTGTTTCGAAGCCGGATTTGGTAAAACGTTGCTCTGATCACCTAAGCTGCACGGGTGGTCCCAATTAGAGTTTCACCGCGCCATAAGCTCGTTGAACAGGCTTTGTGTGAAATATACCAGAGTCTAGGACTGCATTTCTTGTCCTGGTGGCCCAGAGGTAGCGTTCCCCGGTCACAATTATAAGAACGTGGGTTCAAATCTTGGTGGGGTGAAGTGTTGATTATATGTAGAAGTCTGCTTGCTTTATTGGGCAAATGAAATATTTATGGATCCTCCTTGTTTCGAAGCCGAATTTGGTAAAACGTTGCTCTGATCACCTAAGCTGCACGGGTGGTCGCCATTAGAGGTTCACGGTGCCACAAGCCCGTTGAACAGGCTTTGTGTGAAATACAGCAGAGTCTAGGAATGCTTTTATTGTCCTGGTGGCCCAGAGGTAGCATTCCCCGGTCACAATTATAAGATCGTGGGTTCAAATCCTGGTGAGGTGAGGTGTTGATTATATGTAGACGTCCGCGTGCTTTATTGGGCTAATGAAATATATATGGATCCTTCTTCTTTCGAAGCCGCATATGGTAAAATGTTGTTTTGATCACCTAAGCGGCACTCGTGGTCCCCATTAAGGGTTCACGGCGCCATAAGCTCGTTGAACAGGCTTTGTGTGAAATATAACAGAGTTTAGGACTGCTTTTATTGTCCTGGTGGCCCAGAGGTAGCATTCCCCGGTCACAATTATAAGATCAGTGGGTTCAAATCCTGGTGGGGTGAGGTGTTGATTAAAATGTAGTAGTTCAACATGAGTTGGGCTAATGAAACATACATGGATCCTCGGTTTCGAAGTCAAGATTTGGAAAAATTTGATCAGAGTTCACGGCGCTATGCTCGTTGAACAGGCTTTGTAAAATATAGCAGAGTCTAGGAATGCTTTAGGTCCTAGTGGCCCAGAGTGTAGCGCTCCCCGGCTTCAATTAGAAGGTCGGGTTCGAACTCCGGTGGGGTGAGGTGTTGATTATATGAAGAAGTCCGCGGTTTTATTGGGCTAATGAAATATATTTGGATCCTCGTTTTTCGAACCCGCATTTGGTAAAACGTTGCTCTGATCACCTAAGCAGCACGGGTGGTCCCTATTAGAGGTTCACGGCGCCATAAGCTCGTTGAACAGGATTTGTGTGAAATATAGCAGAGTGTAGGACTGCTTTTATTGTCCTGGTGGCCCAGAGGTACCGTTCCCCGGTCACAATTATAAGACCGTGGGTTCAAATCCTGGTGGGGTGAGGTGTCGATTACATGTAGAAGTCCGCGTGCTTTATTGGGCTAATGAAATATATATGGATCCGCGTGTTTCGAAGCCGCATTTGGTAAAACGTTGCTCTGATCACCTAAGCGGCATGGGTGGTCCCCATTAGAGGTTCACGGCGCCAAAAGCTCGTTGAACAGTCTTTGTGTGAAATATAGCAGAGTCTAGGACTGTTTTTAGTGTCCTGGTGGCCCAGAGGTAGCATTCCACGGTCACAATTATAAGATCGTGGGTTCAAATCCTGGTGGGGTGAGGTGTTGATTATATGTAGAAGTCCGCGTGCTTTATTGGGCTAATGAAATATATATGCATCCTCGTGTTTCGAAGCAGCATTTGGTAAAACGTTGCTCTGATCATCTAAGCGGCACGGGTGGTCCCCATTAGAGGTTCACGGCGCCATAAGCTCGTTGAACAGGCTTTGTGTGAAATATAGCAGAGTCTAGGACTGCTTTTATTGTCCTGGTGGCCCAGAGGTAGCATTCCCCGGTCACAATTATAAGATCGTGGGTTCAAATCCTGGTGGGGTGAGGTGTTGATTATTTGTAGAAGTCCGCGTGCTTCATTGGGCTAATGAAAAATATGTGGATCCTCGGGTTTCGAAGCCGCATTTGGTAAAACGTTGCTCTGATCACCTAAGCGGCATGGGTGGTCCCCATTAGAGGTTCACGGCGCCATAAGCTCGTTGAACAGGCTTTGTGTGAAATATAGCAGAGTCTAGCAATGCTTTTAGTTTCCTGGTGGCCCAGAGGTAGCGTCCCCCGGTCACAATTATAAGACCGTGGGTTCAAATCCTGGTGGGGTGAGGTGTTGATTATATGTAGAAGTCCGCGTGCTTTAATGGTCTAATGAAATATATGTGGATCCTCGGGATTCGAAGCCACATTTGGTAAAACGTTGCTCTGATCATCTAAGCGGCACGGGGGGTCCCCATAAGAGGTTCACGGCGCCATAAGCTCGTTGAACATGCTTTGTGTGAAATATAGCAGAGTCTAGGACTGCTTTTATTGTCCTGGTGGCCCAGAGGTAGCGTCCCCCGATCACAATTATAAGATTATGGGTTCAAATCCTGGTGGGGTGAGGTGTTGATTATATGTAGAAGTCCGCGTGCTGTATTGGGCTAATGAAATATATATGGATCCTCGTGATTCGAAGCTGCATTTGGTAAAACGTTGCTCTGAACACCTAAGCGGCACGGGTGGTCCCCATTAGAGGTTCACGGCGCCATAATCTCGTTGAACAGGCTTTGTGTGAAATATATCAGAATCTAGGACTGCTTTTATTGTCCTGGTGGCCCAGAGGTAGCATTCCCCGGTCACAATTATAAGATCGTGGCTTCAAATCCTGGTGGGGTGAGGTGTTGATTATATGTAGAAGTCTGCTTGCTTTATTGGGCTAATGAAATATATATGGTTCCTTCTTCTTTCGAAGCCGCATTTGGTAAAATGTTGTTTTGATCACCTAAGCGGCACTCGTGGTCCCCATTAAGGGTTCACGGCGCCATAAGCTCGTTGAACAGGCTTTGTGTGAATTATAACAGAGTTTAGGACTGCTTTTATTGTCCTGGTGGCCCAGAGGTAGCATTCCCCGGTCACAATTATAAGATCGTGGGTTCAAATCCTGGTGGGGTGAGGTGTTGATTAAATGTAGAAGTTCGCGAGCTTTATTGGGCTAATGAAACATACATGGATCCTCGGGTTTCGAAGCCGCATTTGGTAAAATTTTGCTCTGATCACTTAAGCGGCACGGGTTTGTCCCCATTAGAGGTTCACGGCGCCATAAGCTCGTTGAACAGGCTTTGTGTGAAATATAGCAGAGTCTAGGAATGCTTTTAGTGTCCTAGTGGCCCAGAGGTAGCGTTCCCCGGTCACAATTAGAAGGTCGTGGGTTCGAATCCTGGTGGGGTGAGGTGTTGATTATATGAAGAAGTCCGCGTGCTTTATTGGGCTAATGAAAAAAATATGGATCCTCGTGTTTCGAAGCCGCATTTGGTAAAATGTTTGTCTGATCACCTAAGCGGCACGGGTGGTCCCCATTAGAGGTTCACGACGCCATAAGCTCGTTGAACAGGCTTTGTGTTAAATATAGCAGAGTCTAGGACTGCTTTTATTGTCCTGGAGGCCCAGAAGTAGCGGCCTCCGTCACAAATTATAAGATCTTAATTCAAATCCTGGTGGGGTGAGGTGTTGATTATATGTAGAAGTCCAAGGCTTTATTGGGCCAATGAAGCCATATGGCGCATCCCTCGCAGTTTCGGAAGCAGCATTGGCAGGAAAATGCCACTTGATCACCTTAAGCGCAACGGGTGGTCCCCATTAGAGGTTCACGGCGCCATAAGCCCGTTGAACAGGCTTTGTGTGAAATATAGCAGAGTCTAGGACTGCTTTTGTTGTCCTGGTGGCCCAGAGGTAGATTCCCCGGCCACAATTATAAGATCGTGGGTTCAAATCCTGGTGGGGTGAGGTGTTGATTATTTGTAGAAGTCTGCGTGCTTTATTGGGCTAATGAAAAATATGTGGATCCTCGGGTTTCGAAGCCGCATTTGGTAAAACGTTGCTCTGATCACCTAAGCGGCATGGGTGGTCCCCATTAGAGGTTCACGGCGCCATAAGCTCGTTGAACAGGCTTTGTGTGAAATATAGCAGAGTCTAGGAATGCTTTTAGTTTCCTGGTGGCCCAGAGGTCGCGTCCCCCGGTCGCCACCATATAAGACCGTAAGGTTCAAATCCCGTAAGGAGGTGTTGATTATATGTAGAAGTCCGCGTGCTTTAATGGTCTAATGAAATATATATGGATCCTCGGGATTCGAAGCCACATTTGGTAAAACGTTGCTCTGATCACCTAAGCGGCACGGGGGGTCCCCATTAGAGGTTTACGGCGCCATAAGCTCGTTGAACATGCTTTGTGTGAAATATAGCAGAGTCTAGGACTGCTTTTATTGTCCTGGTGGCCCAGAGGTAGCGTCCCCCGGTCACAATTATAAGATTGTGGGTTCAAATCCTGGTGGGGAGAGGTGTTGATTATATGTAGAAGTCCGCGTGCTGTATTGGGCTAATGAAATATATATGGATCCTCGTGATTCGAAGCTGCATTTGGTAAAACGTTGCTCTGAACACCTAAGCGGCACGGGTGGTCCCCATTAGAGGTTCACGGCGCCATAATCTCGTTGAACAGGCTTTGTGTGAAATATATCAGAATCTAGGACTGCTTTTATTGTCCTGGTGGCCCAGAGGTCGCGTTGCCCCGTCACAATTAGAAGATCGTGGGTTCAAATCCTGGTGGGGTGAGGTGTTGATTATATGTAGAAGTCTGCTTGCTTTATTGGGCCAATGAAATATTTATGGATCCTCCTTGTTTCGAAGCCGCATTTGGTAAAACGTTGCTCTGATCACCTAAGCGGCACGGGTGGTCCCCATTAGAGGTTCACGGTGCCATAAGTCCGTTGAACAGGCTTTGTGTGAAATATAGCAGAGTCTAGGACTGCTTTTATTGTCCTGGTGGCCCAGAGGTAGCATTCCCCGGTCACAATTATAAGATCGTGTTCAAATCCCGAGGGGGTGAGGTGTTGGATTATACAGAAGTCCCAAGGCGGCTTTATTGGGCTAATGAAAAATATATGGATCCCCGGTCAAGCTGCATTTGTAAAACGTTGTTCTGATCACCTGGGCGGCATGGGTGGTCCCCATTAGGAGGTTCACGGGCGCCAAAAGTTCGCTTGGAACAGTCTTGTGTGAAATATAGCAGAGTCTAGACTGCTTTTAGTGTCCTGGTGGGCCCAGAGGTAGCGTCCCCCGGTCACAATTATAAGATTGTGGGTTCAAATCCTGGTTGGGTGAGGTGTTGATTATATGTAGAAGTCCGCGTGCTTTAATGGTCTAATGAAATATATATGCATCCTCGGGTTTCGAAGCCACATTTGGTAAAACGTTGCTCTGATCACCTAAGCGGCACTGGTGGTCCCCATTAGAGGTTCACGGCGCCATAAGCCCGTTGAACAGGCTTTGTGTGAAATATAGCAGAGTCTAGGACTGCTTTTATTGAACTGGTGGCCCAGAGGTAGCGTTCCCCGGTCACATTTATAAGATCGTGGGTTCAAATCCTGGTGGGGTGAGGTGTTGATTATATGTAGAAGTCCGCGTGCTTCATTGGGCTAATGAAATATATATGGATCCTCGTATTTCCAAGCCGGATTTGGTAAAACGTTGCTCTGATCACCTATGCGGCACAGGTGGTCCCTATTAGAGGTTCACGGCGCCATAAGCTCGTTGAACAGGCTTTGTGTGAAATATAGCAGAGTCTAGGAATGCTTTTAGTTTCCTGGTGGCCCAGAGGTAGCGTCCCCCGGTCACAATTATAAGACCGTGGGTTCAAATCCTGGTGGGGTGAGGTGTTGATTATATGTAGAAGTCCGCGTGCTTTAATGGTCTAATGAAATATATGTGGATCCTCGGGATTCGAAGCCACATTTGGTAAAACGTTGCTCTGATCACCTAAGCGGCACGGGGGGTCCCCATAAGAGGTTCACGGCGCCATAAGCTCGTTGAACATGCTTTGTGTGAAATATAGCAGAGTCTAGGACTGCTTTTATTGTCCTGGTGGCCCAGAGGTAGCGTCCCCCGATCACAATTATGAGATTGTGGGTTCAAATCCTGGTGGGGTGAGGTGTTGATTATATGTAGAAGTCCGCGTGCTGTATTGGGCTAATGAAATATATATGGATCCTCGTGATTCGAAGCTGCATTTGGTAAAACGTTGCTCTGAACACCTAAGCGGCACGGGTGGTCCCCATTAGAGGTTCACGGCGCCATAATCTCGTTGAACAGGCTTTGTGTGAAATATATCAGAATCTAGGACTGCTTTTATTGTCCTGGTGGCCCAGAGGTAGCATTCCCCGGTCACAATTATAAGATCGTGGCTTCAAATCCTGGTGGGGTGAGGTGTTGATTATATGTAGAAGTCTGCTTGCTTTATTGGGCTAATGAAATATATATGGTTCCTCGTGTTTCGAAGCCGCATTTGGTAAAACGTTGGTCTGATCACCTAAGCGGCACGGGTGGTCCCCATGAGAGGTTCACGGCGCCATAAGCTCGTTGAACAGGCTTTGTGTGAAATATAGCATAGTCTAGGACTGCTTTTATTGTCCTGGTGGCCCAGAGGTAGCATTCCCTGGTCACAATTATAAGATCGTGGGTTCAAATCCTGATGGGGTGAGGTGTTGATTATATGTAGAAGTCCGCGTGCTTTATTGGGCTAATGAAAAATATATGGATCCTCGGGTTTCGAAGATGTATTTGGTAAAACGTTGCTCTGATCACCTAAGCCGCACGGGTGGTCCCTATTAGAGGTTCACGGCGCCATAATCTCGTTGAACAGGCTTTGTGTGAAATATAGCAGAGTCTAGGAATGCTTTTAGTTTCCTGGTGGCCCAGAGGTAGCGTCCCCCGGTCACAATTATAAGACCGTGGGTTCAAATCCAGGTGGGGTGAGGTGTTGATTATGTGTAGAAGTCTGCGTGCTTTATTGGGCTAATGAAATAAATATGGATCCTCGTTTTTCGAAGCCGCATTTGGTAAAACGTTGCTCTGATCACCTAAGCGGCACGGGTGGTCCCCATTAGACGTTCACGGCGCCAAAAGCTCGTTGAACAGGCTTTGTGTGAAATATAGCAGAGTCTAGGACTGCTTTTAGTGTCCTGGTGGCCCAGAGGTAGCGTTCCCCAGTCACAATTATAAGATCGTGGGTTCAAATCCTGGTGGGGTGAGGTGTTGATTATATGTTGAAGTCAGCGTGCTTTAATTGTCTAATGAAATATATATGGATCCTGGGGTTTCGAAGCCACATTTGGTAAAACGTTGCTCTGATCACCTAAGCGGCGGGGGGTCCCCATTAGAGGTTTACGGCGCCATAAGCTCGTTGAACAGGCTTTGTGTGAAATATAGTAGAGTCTCGGAATGCTTTTAGTGTCCTGGTGGGCCAGAGGTAGCGTTCCCCGGTCACAATTAGAAGATCGTTGGTTCGAATCTTGGTGGGGTGAGGTGTTGATTATATGAAGAAGTCCGCGTGCTTTATTGGGCTAATGAAATATATATGGATCCTCGTGTTTCGAAGCGGCATTTGGTAAAATGTTGGTCTGATCACCTAAGCGGCACGGGTGGTCCCTATTAGAGGTTCACGGCGCCATAAGATCGTTGAACAGGCTTTGTGTGAAATATAGCAGAGTCTAAGACTGCTTTTAATGTCCTGGTGGCCCAGAGGTAGCGTCCCCCGGTCACAATTATAAGACCTTGGGTTCAAATCCTGGTGGGGTGAGGTGTTGATTATATGTAGAAGTCTGCGTGCTTTATTGGGCTAATGAAATATATATGGATCCTCGTTTTTCGAAGCCGCATTTGGTAAAACGTTGCTCTGTTCACCTAAGCGGCACGGGTGGTCCCCAATAGTGGTTCGCAGCGCCATAAGCTCGTTGAACAGGCTTTGTGTGAAATATAGCAGAGTCTAGGACTGCTTTTATTGTCCTAGTGGCCCAGAGGTAGCGTTCTCCGGCCACAATTATAGGATCGTGGGTTCAAATCCTGGAGGGGTGAGGTGTTGATTATATGTAGAAGTCCGCGTCCTTTTTTGGGCTAATGAAATATATATGGATCCTCGTGTTTCGAAGCCAGATTTGGTAAAACGTTGACCTGATCACCAAAGCGGCACGGGTGGTCCCCATTAGAGGTTCATGGCGCCATAAGGTCGTTGAACAGGCTTTGTGCGAAATATAGTAGAGTCTAGGACTGCTTTTATTGTCCTGGTGGCCCAGAGGTAGCATACCCCGGTCACAATTATAAGATCGTGGGTTTGAATCCTGGTAGGGTGAGGTGTTGATTATATGTAGACGTCCGAGTGATTTATTGGGCTAATGAAATATATATGGATCCTCGTGTTTCCAAGCCGGATTTGGTAAAATGTTGCTCTGATTAACTAAGCGGCACGGGTGGTCCCCATTAGAGGTTCATGGCGCCATAAGGTCGTTGAACAGGCTATGTGTGAAATATAGTAGAGTCTAGGACTGCTTTTATTGTCCTGAAAAATTCAGGAGGTAAGTATACCCCGGCCTGCCACCATAAGATCGTGGGTTTGAATCCCAATGGGGTGAGGTGTTGATTATATGCAGAAGTTCGCGTTTTATTGGGCCAATGAAATATATATGGGATCCCCTGTTTCAGCTGGACGGTAAACGTTGCTCTGATCACCTGCTGCACGGGTGGTCCCAATTAGAGTTTCACCGCGCCATAAGCTCGGTGAACAGGCTTTGTGTGAAATATACCAGAGTCTAGGACTGCATTTCTTGTCCTGGTGGCCCAGAGGTAGCGTTCCCCGGTCACAATTATAAGATCGTGGGATCAAATCTTGGTGGGGTGAAGTGTTGATTATATGTAGAAGTCTGCTTGCTTTATTGGGTAAATGAAATATTTATGGATCCTCCTTGTTTCGAAGCCGCATTTGGTAAAACGTTGCTCTGATCACTTAAGCGGCACGGGTGGTCCCCATTAGAGGTTCACGGTGCCAGAAGCCCGTTGAACAGGCTTTGTGTGAAATATAGCAGAGTCTAGGAATGATTTTATTGTCCTGGTGGCCCAGAGGTAGCATTCCCCGGTCACAATTATAAGATCGTGGGTTCAAATCCTGGTGAGGTGAGGTGTTGATTATATGTAGAAGTCCGCGTGCTTTATTGGGCTAATGAAATATAAATGGATCCTCGGGTTTCGAAGCCGCATTTGGTAAAACGTTGCTCTGATCACCTAAGCGGCACGGGTGGTCCCCATTAGAGGTTCACGGCGCCATAAGCTCGTTGAACAGGCCTTGTGTGAAATGCATGGGAATCTAGGAGATGGCTTTTAGTTTCTAATTGGCCCTAGAATGCGTCGCCCGGTCTGAATTATAAGATCGTGGGGTCAAATCCTGGTGGGTGAGGTGTTGATTATATGTAGAAGTCCGCGTGCTTTAATGGTCTAATGAAATATATATGGATCCTTGGGTTTCGAAGCCACATTTGGCAAAACGTTGCTCTGATCACCTAAGCGGCACGGGGGGTCCCCATTACAGGTTCACGGCGCCATAAGCTAGTTGAACAGGCTTTGTGTGAAATATAGCAGAGTCTAGGAATGCTTTTAGTGTCCTGGTGGGCCAGAGGTAGCGTTCCCCGGTCTGAATTAAGTTATTTAGGTTGGTCTGGTAGGGTGAGGTGTTGATTATATGAAGAGATCGTGCTTTATTGGGCTAATAGAAAAAATATGGATCTCGTGTTTTGAAGCCGCATTGGTAAAATGTTGGTCTGATCACCCTATAGCGACATGAATTGGTCCCAGCCAAATGCACTGTAAGCCATAAGCTGCGTTGAACAGGCTTTGTGTGAAATATATGAAGTCTAGTACTGCTTTTTATTGTCCTGGTGGCCCAGGGTAGCGTCCCCGGTCACAGTATAAGATTGTGAGTTCAAATCTTGGAGGTGAGGTGTTGATTATATGTAGAGATCGTGCTTTAATGATACAATAAGAAATATATATATGGATCCTCGTGTTTCGAAGCCACATTTGGTAAAACGTTGCTCTGATCACCTAAGCGGCATGGGTGGTCCCCATTAGAGGTTCACGGCGCCATAAGCTCGTTGAACAGGCCTTGTGTGAAATATAGCAGAGTCTAAGACTGCTTTTATTGTCCTGTTAAGGCCAGAGAGGTAGCGTTCAGTCTGATTAGAAGATCGTGGGTTTGAATCTGGTGGGGTGAGGTGTTGATTATATGTAGAAGTCCGCGTGCTTTATTGGGCTAATGAAATATCAATGGATCCGTGGGTTTCGAAGCCGCATTTGGTAAAATGTTGCTCTGATCACCTAAGCGGCACGGGTGGTCCCCATTAGAGGTTCACGGCGCCATAAGCTCGTTGAACAGGCCTTGTGTGAAATATAGCAGAGTCTAGGAATACTTTTAGTTTCCTGGTGGCCCTGAGGTAACGTCGCCCAGTCACAATTATAAGACCATGGGTTCAAATCCTGGTGGGGTGAGGTGTTGATTATATGAAGAAGTCCGCGTGCTTTATTGGGCTAATGAAATATATATGGATCCTCGTGTTTCGAAGCCGCATTTGGTAAAACGTTGCTATGATCACCTAAGCGGCATGGGTGGTCCCCATTAGAGGTTCACGGAGCCATAAGCTCGTTGAACAGGCTTTGTGTGAAAAATAGCAGAGTCTAGGACTGCTTTTATTGTCCTGGTGGGCCAGAGGTAGCATTCCCCGGTCACAATTAGAAGTTCGTTGGTTCGAATCCTGGTGGGGTGAGGTGTTGATTATATGAAGAAGTCCGCGTGCTTTATTGGGCTAATGAAAAAAATATGGATCCTCGTGTTTCGAAGCCGCATTTGGTAAAATGTTTGTCTGATCACCTAAGCGGCACGGGTGGTCCCCATTAGAGTTTCACGGCGCCATAAGCTCGTTGAACAGGCTTTGTGTGAAATATAGCAGAGTCTAGTACTGCTTTTATTGTCCTGGTGGCCCAGAGGTAGCGTCAGCCGGTCACAATTATAAGATTGTGGGTTCAAATCTTGGAGGGGTGAGGTGTTGATTATATGTAGAAGTCCGCGTGCTTTAATGGTCTAATGAAATATATATGGATCCTCGGGTTTCGAAGCCACATTTGGTAAAACGTTGCTCTGATCACCTAAGCGGCACGGAGGGTCCCCATTAGATGTTCACGGCGCCATAAGCTCGTTGAACAGGCTTTGTGTGAAATATAGCAGATTCTAGGAATGCTTTTAGTGTCCTGGTGGGCCAGAGGTAGCGTTCCCCGGTCACAATTAGAAGATCGTGAGTTTGAATCCTGGTGGGGTGAGGTGTTGATTATATTGGAATAGTCCGCATGCTTTATTGGGCTAATGAAATATATATGGATCCTCGTGTTTCGAAGCCACATTTGGTAAAACGTTGCTCTGATCACCTAAGCGGCATGGGTGGTCCCCATTAGAGGTTCACGGCGCCATAAGCTCGTTGAACAGGCCTTGTGTGAAATATAGCAGAGTCTAATACTGCTTTTATTGTCCTGGTGGCCCAGAGGTAGCGTTCCCCGGTCACAATTATAAGATCGTGGGTTCAAATCCTGGTGGGGTGAGGTGTTGATTAAATGTAGAAGTCCGCATGCTTTATTGGGCTAATGAAATATATATGGATCCTTCTTCTTTCGAAGCCGCATTTGGTAAAATGTTGTTTTGATCACCTAAGCGGCACTCGTGGTCCCCATTAGGGGTTCACGGCGCCATAAGCTCGTTGAACAGGCTTTGTGTGAAATATAGCAGAGTTTAGGACTGCTTTTATTGTCCTGGTGGCCCAGAGGTAGCATTCCCCGGTCACATTTATAAGATCGTGGGTTCAAATCCTGGTGGGGTGAGGTGTTGATTAAATGTAGAAGTTCGCGTGCTTTATTGGGCTAATGAAATATACATGGATCCTCGGGTTTCGAAGCCGCATTTGGTAAAATTTTGCTCTGATCACCTAAGCGGCACGGGTTAGTCCCCATTAGAGGTTGACGACGCCATAAGCTCGTTGAACAGGCTTTGTGTTAAATATAGCAGAGTCTAGGACTGCTTTTATTGTCCTGGAGGCCCAGAAGTAGCGTCCCCCGGTCACAATTATAAGATCGTGGGTTCAAATCCTGGTGGGGTGAGGTGTTGATTATATGTAGAAGTCCGCGTGCTTTATTGGGCTAATGAAATATATATGGATCCGCGTGTTTCGAAGCCGCATTTGGTAAAACGTTGCTCTGATCACCTAAGCGGCATGGGTGGTCCCCATTAGAGGTTCACGGCGCCAAAAGCTCGTTGAACAGTCTTTGTGTGAAATATAGCAGAGTCTAGGACTGCTTTTAGTGTCCTGGTGGCCCAGAGGTAGCATTCCACGGTCACAATTATAAGATCGTGGGTTCAAATCCTGGTGGGGTGAGGTGTTGATTATTTGTAGAAGTCCGCGTGCTTTATTGGGCTAATGAAAAATATGTGGATCCTCGGGTTTCGAAGCCGCATTTGGTAAAACGTTGCTCTGATCACCTAAGCGGCATGGGTGGTCCCCATTAGAGGTTCACGGCGCCATAAGCTCGTTGAACAGGCTTTTTGTGAAATATAGCAGAGTCTAGGAATGCTTTTAGTTTCCTGGTGGCCCAGAGGTAGCGATCGATTTTAATTATAAGATCGTGGCTTCAAATCCTGGTGGGGTGAGGCGTTGATAATATGTAGAAGTCCGCGTGCTTTATTGGGCTAATGAAATATATATGGATCCTCGTGTTTCGAAGCCGCATTTGGCAAAACGTTGCTATGATCACCTAAGCGGCATGGGTGGTCCCCATTAGAGGTTCACGGAGCCATAAGGTCGTTGAACAGGCTTTGTGTGAAATATAGTAGAGTCTAGGACTGCTTTTATTGTAATGGTGGCCCAGAGGTAGCATACCCCGGTCACAAATATAAGATCGTGGGTTTGAATCCTGGTAGGGTGAGGTGTTGATTATATGTAGAAGTCCATGCTTTATTAGGCTAATAGAAATATATATGGATCTTCTTCTTTCGAAGCCGCATTTGGTAAAATGTTGTTTTGATCACCTAAGCGGCACTCGTGGTCCCCATTAGGGGTTCACGGCGCCATAAGCTCGTTGAACAGGCTTTGTGTGAAATATAGCATAGTCTAGGACTGCTTTTATTGTCCTGGTGGCCCAGAGGTAGCATTCCCCGGTCACAATTATAAGATCGTGGCTTCAAATCCTGGTGGGGTGAGGTGTTGATTATATGTAGAAGTCTGCTTGCTTTATTGGGCTAATGAAATATATATGGTTCCTCGTGTTTCGAAGCCGCATTTGGTAAAACGTTGCTCTGATCACCTAAGCGGCACGGGTGGTCCCCATGAGAGGTTCACGGCGCCATAAGCTCGTTGAACAGGCTTTGTGTGAAATATAGCATAGTCTAGGACTGCTTTTATTGTCCTGGTGGCCCAGAGGTAGCATTCCCTGGTCACAATTATAAGATCGTGGGTTCAAATCCTGATGGGGTGAGGTGTTGAGTATATGTAGAAGTCCGCGTGCTTTATTGGGCTAATGAAAAATATATGGATCCTCGGGTTTCGAAGCTGCATTTGGTAAAACGTTGCTCTGATCACCTAAGCGGCACGGGTGGTCCCCATTAGAGGTTCACGGCGCCATAAGCTCGTTGAACAGGCTTTGTGTGAAATATAGCAGAGTCTAGGAATGCTTTTAATTTCCTGGTGGCCCAGAGGTAGCGTCCCCCGGTCACAATTATAAGACCGTGGGTTCAAATCCTGGTGGGGTGAGGTGTTGATTATATGTAGAAGTCTGCGTGCTTTATTGAGCTAATGAAATATATATGGATCCTCGTTTTTCGAAGCCGCATTTGGTAAAACGTTGCTCTGATCACCTAAGCGGCACGGGTGGTCCCCATTAGAGGTTCACGGCGCCAAAAGCTCGTTGAACAGGCTTTGTGTGAAATATAGCAGAGTCTAGGACTGCTTTTAATGTCCTGGTGGCCCAGAAGTTTAGATTTTGGTCCACAATTATAAGATCGTGGGTTCCAAATCCTGGTGGGGTGAGGTGTTGATTATATGTTGAAGTCAGTATTTATTGTCTAATGAAATATATATGGATCTGGGGTTTTAGTACATTTGGTAAAACGTTGCTCCTGATCTTTTTCTAGCGGCACGGTCCCCATAGAGGTTTTGCAGTAGCCTTAGCTAGATTGAACGAGCTTTTATTGAAATATAGCAGAGTCTCAGAGTGCTTTTAGTGTCCTGGTGGGCCAGAGGTAGCGTTCCCCGGTCACAATTAGAAGATCGTTGGTTCGAATCCTGGTGGGGTGAGGTGTTGATTATATGAAGAAGTCCGCGTGCTTTATTGGGCTAATGAAATATATATGGATCCTCGTGTTTTGAAGCGGCATTTGGTAAAATGTTGGTCTGATCACCTAAGCAGCACGGGTGGTCCCTATTAGAGGTTCACGGCGCCATAAGATCGTTGAACAGGCTTTGTGTGAAATATAGCAGAGTCTAAGACTGCTTTTAATGTCCTGGTGGCCCAGAGGTAGCGTCCCCCGGTCACAATTATAAGATTGTGGGTTCAAATCCTGGTGGGGTGAGGTGTTGATTATATGTAGAAGTCCGCGTGCTTTAATGGTCTAATGAAATATATATGGATCCTCGGGTTTCGAAGCCACATTTGGTAAAACGTTGCTCTGATCACCTAAGCGGCACGGGGGTCCCCATTAGAGGTTCACGGCACCATAAGCTCATTGAACAGGCTTTGTGTGAAATATACCAGAGTCTAGGACTGCTTTTATTGTCCTGGTGGCCCAGAGGTAGCATTCCCCGGTCACAATTATAAGATCGTGGGTTCAAATCCTGGTGAGGTGAGGTGTTGATTATATGAAGAAGGCCGCATGCTTTATTGGTCTAATGAAATATATATGGATCCTCGTGTTTCGAAGCCGCATTTGGTAAAACGTTGCTCTGATCACCTAAGCGGCATGGGTGGTCCCCATTAGAGGTTCACGGCGCCATAAGCTCGTTCAACAGGCTTTGTGTGAAATATAGCAGAGTCTAGGACTACTTTTATTGTCTTCGTGGCCCAGAGGTAGCGTTCCCCGGTCACAATTATAAGATCGTGGGTTCAAATCCAGGTGGGGTGAGGTGTTGATTAAATGTAGAAGTCCGCATGCTTTATTGGGCTAATGAAATATATATGGATCCTTCTTGTTTCGAAGCCGCATTTGGTAAAATGTTTCTCTGATCACCTAAGCGGCACGGGTGGTCCCCATTAGAGGTTTACGGCACCAAAAGCTCGTTGAACAGTCTTTGTGTGAAATATAGCAGAGTCTAGGACTGCTTTTAGTGTCCTGGTGGCCCAGAGGTAGCATTGATTGGTATTATAGATCGTGGGTTCTAAATCCTACAGTGGGGTGAGGTGTTGATTATGAGATCAGCGTGCTTTATTGGGCTAATGAAAAATATATGGATCCTAGGGTTTGAAGATGTATTTGAGTACTTCGTTGCTCTGATCACCTAAGCCTTGCAGGTGAGGTCCCCGATGAGAGTTCACGGCGCCATAAGCTCGTTGAACAAGCTTTGCGTGAAATATAACAGAGTCTATTACTGCTTTTAGTGTCCTGGTGGTCCACAGGTAGCGTTCCCTGGTCACAATTATAAGATTTTGGGTTTGAATCCTGCTGGGGTGAGGTGTTGATTATATGTAGAAGTCCGTGTGCTTTTTTGGGCTACTGAAATATATATGGATCCTCGTTTTTCGAAACCGGATTTGGTAAACGTTGCTCTGATCACCTAAGCGGCACGGGTGAATTCGATGGGGTTCACGGCCTTAAGCTCGTTGGGCTGAGCTTTGTGTGAAATCTGCTTAAGTCTAGGACTGCGCACTGTCACAATTATTGGCTTAGAGGTAAGCGTTACCCGGTCCTGAATGAAAGATAGTGGGTTCAAATCCTGGTGGGGTGAGGTGTTGATTATATGTAGAAGTCCGTGTGCTTTATTGGGCTAATGAAATATATATGGATCCTCGAGTTTCGAAGCCGCATTTAGTAAAACGTTGCTCTGATCACCTAAGCGGCACGGGTGGTCCCCATTAGAGGTTCACGTCGCCATAAGCTCGTTGAACAGGCTTTGTGTGAAATATAGCAGAGTCTAGGACTTCTTTTATTGTCCTAGTGTCCCAGAGGTAGCGTTCCCCGGTCACAATTATAAGATCGTGGGTTCAAATCCTGGTGGGGTGAGGTGTTGATTATATGTTGAAGTCAGCGTGCTTTAATTGTCTAATGAAATATATATGGATCCTGGGGTTTCGAAGCCACATTTGGTAAAACGTTGCTCTGATCACCTAAGCGGCACGGGGGGTCCCCATTAGAGGTTTACGGCGCCATAAGCTCGTTGAACAGGCTTTGTGTGAAATATAGCAGGAATCTGATCACTTTTAGTGTCTATTGGGCCAGAGTGGCGTTCCCGGTCTGAATTAGAAAGATCGTTGGTTGAATCCTGGTGGGTGAGTGTTGATTATATGAAGAAGTCCGCGTGGTTTATTGGGCTAATGAAATATATATGGATCCTCGGGTTTCGAAGCCGCATTTGGTAAAATGTTGGTCTGATCACCTAAGCGGCACGGGTGGTCCCCATTAGAGGTTCACGGCGCCATAATATCGTTGAACAGGCTTTGTGTGAAATATAGCAGAGTCTAGGACTGCTTTTAATGTCCTGGTGGCCCAGAGGTAGCGTCCCCCAGTCACAATTATAAGATTGTGGGTTCAAATCCTGGTGGGGTGAGGTGTTGATTATATGTAGAAGTCCACGTGCTTTAATGGTCAAATGAAATATGTATGGATCCTCGGGTTTCGAAGCCACATTTGGTAAAACGTTGCTCTGATCACCTAAGCGGCACGGGTGGTCCCCATTACAGGTTCAGGGCGCCATAAGCTCGTTGAACAGGCTTTGTGTGAAATATAGCAGAGTCTAGGAATGCTTTTAGTGTCCTGGTGGGCCAGAGGTAGTGTTCCCCGGTCACAATTAGAAGATCGTGGGTTCGAATCCTGGTGGGGTGAGGTGTTGATTATATGAAGAAGGCCGCATGCTTTATTGGGCTAATGAAATATATATGGATCCTCGTGTTTCGAAGCCGCATTTGGTAAAACGTTGCTCTGATCACCTAAGCGGCATGGGTGGTCCCCATTAGAGGTTCACTGCACCATAAGCTCGTTGAACAGGCTTTGTGTGAAATATAGCAGAGTCTAGGACTGCTTTTATTGTCCTGGTGGCCCAGAGGTACCGTTCCCCGGTCACAATTATAAGATCGTGGGTTCAAATCCT
>NW_024716502.1:0-9302 GCF_018991925.1 Homarus americanus | reverse complement strand
ACGCCATTTGAAGTTAGTTTAATGCCATTTGAGCTTAGTTTTACTCCATTTAAAGTTAGTTTAATGCAATTTAAAGTTAGAGTAACTCCATTTGAGGCTAGTTTAACGCTATTTAAAGTTAGTTTAACGCCATTTGAAGTTAGTTTACGCCTTTTAAAGTTAGTTTAACTCCATTTGAACGACTTTAACGCTTTTTGAAGTTAGTTTAATGCCATTTTAAGCATGTTTAACGCCAATTAATGATTGTTTAACGCCATTTGAAGTTAATTAAATGCCATATAAAGTTAGTTAAGCTCTATTTGAAGCTAGTTTAACGCCATGTGAAGTTAGTTTTGCGCCATTTAAAGTTAGTTTAACCCCATATGAAGGGCGTTTAACGCCATTTAAAGTTAGTTTAATGCCATTTAACGTTAGTTTAATGCCATTTAAAGTTAGTTTAGCATTATTTAAAGTTAGTTTAACGCCATGTGAGGTTAGTTTAACGCCATTTGAAGTTAGTATAACTCAATTTGAAGCTAGTTAAAAAGCATTAAAGTTAGTTTAACACATTTTAAGGTTAGTATAATTCCATTAATGTTAGTTTAATGCCATTTAAAGTAAGTTTTATGCCATTTTAAGTTAGTTTTACCCCACTTAAAGTTAGTTTAACGCCATTTGAAGTTAGTTAAATGCCATATGAAATGTGTTTAACGCCATTTAAAGTTAATTGAACACCATATAGTCAGTTGAACGACATTTAAAGTTAGTTTAAAGCAATTTAAACGTAGTTTAACCCCATTTTAATTAGTTACTGCCACTTGAAGCTAGTTTAATGCCATTTAAATTTAGTTTAACACCAATTGAAGTTAGTTTACCGACATTTAAACGTAGCTTAACGCCATTTAAAGTTAATTTAACTCCATTTCAAACATGTTTAACTCTAATTAAATTTTGTTTACCGCTATTTAAAGTTAGTTTAACGTCATTTGAAGTTAGTTTAACGATATTCAAAGTTAGTTTAACACCTTTTAAAGTTTGTTTAATGAAATTTAATGTTAGTTTAATGCCATTAAACTAACTTTGATTGGCGTTAAACTAACTTCAAATGGCGTTAAAGTAACTTCGAATGGCGTTAAACAAATTTGAAATGGCGTTAAACTAACATTAAATAGCGGTAAACTAACTTTAATTCGCGTTAATCATGTTTGAAATGGAGTTAAATTAACTTTAAATGGCGTTAAGCTACGTTTAAATATCGGTAAACTAACTTCAATTGGTGTTAAACTAAATTCAAATGGGGTTAAACTAACCTTAAATGGAATTAAACTAACATTAAATGGCATTAAACTAACTTTAAGTGGCGTTAAACTAACTTCATATGGTGTTAAATTAAATTTAAATGGCGTTAAATTACGTTTAAATAGCGTTAAACTAACTTTATATGGCATTCACCTAACTTTAAATGGTGTTAAACTAACTTCAAATGGCGTTAAAGTAACTTTAAATGGCGTTAAACTAAATTCAAATAGCGTTAAATAACTTCAAATGGCATTAAACTAACTTAAAATGGCATTAAACTAGCTTTAAAAAGCATTAAACTAACTGCAAATGGCGTTAAACTAACTGAGAATGGCGTTCAACTAACTTTAAATGGCGTTAAATTAACTTCAAATAGCGTTAAAGTAATTTTAATTGGCGTTAAACATGATTCAAATGACATTAAACTAACTTTAAATGGTGTTCAACTAACTTTAAATGGTGTTAAACTAACTTTAATGGCAATAAACTATCTTTAAATGGCATTAAACTAACTTTAAATAGCATTAAACTAACTGCAAATGGCGTTAAACTAACTGCAAATGGCGTTAAACTAACTTTAAACAGCGTTAAACTAACTTTAATTGGCCTTAAACATGATTCAAATGGCATTACACTAATTTTAAATGGTGTTCAACTAACTTTGAATGGTGTTAAACTAACTTCAAATTGCAATAAACTAACTTTAAATGGCGTTAAAATAACTTTAAATGGCGTTAAACTAATTTCAAATAGCTTTAAACTAACTTCAAAGGGCAAATATCTAACTTGAAATGGCGTTAAACTAACTTCAAATAGCGTTAAACTAACTTCAAATGGCGTTAAACTAACTTTAAATGGTGTAAAACTAACTTCAAATGGCGTTAAACTAACTTTAAATGTCGTTAAACTAACTATAATTGGCGTTAAACATGCTTGAAATGGCGTTAAGCTAGCTTAAAAGGCATTAACGCACTTGAAATGGAGTTAAAGTAATTTTAAATGACATAAACTAACTTCAAATAGCGTTAAACTAACTGCCAATGGCGTCAAACTAACTTTAATTGGAGTTCAACTAACTTTACATGGCACTAAGCACCCTTCAAATGGTGTTAAATTAACTTCATATGGTGGTTAAACTAAGTTCAATTGGCATTAACCTAACTTTAAATGGAGTTAAAATAACTTTAAATGTCGTAAAACAAACTCCAAATGGTGTTAAACTTAATTCAAATGGCGTTAAAATAACTGTAAATGGCATAAAACTAACTTCAAATAGCGTTAAACTAATTTCAAATGGCGTTAAACTAATTTGATTTGGCGTTAAACATACTTGAAATGGCATTAAACTAACATTAAATGCCGTAAACCTAACTTTAAATGGTCTTAAACTAACTTCAAATGACATTAAACTAACTTCGTATGGCGTTAATCTAACTTCAAATAGCGTTAAACTAACTTCAAATGGCGTTAAACTAACTTTAAATGGCGTAAAACTAACTTCAAATAGCATTAAACTAACTTCAAATGGCATTAAACTAACTTCAAAGGGCGTTAATCTAACTTTAAAAGGCTTTAAACGCGTTTCAAATGGAGTTAAGATCACTTTAAATGGCGTAAACTAACTTCAAATGGCGTTAAACTAACTTTAAGTGGCATTAAACTTACTTTTTATGGCGTTAAACACCCTTCACATGGTGTTAAATTAACTTCAAATCGCGTTCAACTAACTTTATATGGCTTAAAACTAAGTTCAAAAGGGTGTTAAACTAACCTTAAATGGTGTTAAACATGCTTGAAATGGCATTAAATTAACTTTTAATAGCGTTAAACTGAGTTTAAATGGCGCTAAACAAAGTTTAAATGGCGTTAAACTAACTTCAATGGCATTAAACTAACTTTAAATGGCGTTAAAATAACTTTAAATGGAGTTCAACTAACTTTAATTGGTTTTCAATTAACTTTGAATAGTGTTAAACTAACTTTATATGGCGTTAAACTAACTTCAAATGGCGTTAATCTAACTTTAAATGGCGTTAAACTAACTTAAAATGGCATTAAACGAACTTTAAATGGCATTAAACTAACTTTATATGGCGTTAAACACCCTTCATATGGTGTTAAATTAACTTTAGATGGTGGTTAAACTAACTTCACATGGCGTTAACCTAACTTTAAATGGGGTTAAACTAACTTTAAAGGCCGTAAAACTAACTTTATATGGTGTTAAACTAACTGTAAAAGGCTTTAAACGCCTTTCAAATGGAGTTCAACCAACTTTAAATGGCGTTAAACTTACTTCAAATGGGGTGAAACTAACTTTATATGGCGTTTAATCAACTTTAAATTGTGTTAAACTGATTTCAAGTGGCGTTAAACTAACTTCAAATGGCATTAAACTAGCTTCAAAATGGTGTAAAACTAACTTCAAATGGCATTAAAATAACTTTAAATGGCATAAAACAAACTTTAATTGGCGTTAAACATTCTTGAAATAGCGTTAAATGAAATTTAAATGGCGCTAAAATAAGCTTAAATGGCGATAAACTAACTTCAAATGGCGTTAAACTAAATTTAAATGGCGTTATACTACGTTTAAATGTCGTTAAACTAACTTCAAATGGCGTTAAACTAACTTCAAGTGGGGTAAAACTAACTTAAAATGGTGTTAAACTAACTTCAAATATCGTTAAACTAACTTCAAATGAATTTAAACTAACTTTAAATGGCGGTAAACTAACTTTAATTGGCATTAAACATGCTTGACATGGCATTAAATTAAGTTTATATGGCGTTAAACTAAATTTGAATGGCGTCATACTACGTTTAAATGTCGTTAAACTAACTTCAAATGGCATTAAACTAACTTCAAGTGTGGGAAAACTAAGTTTAAATGGTGTTAATATAACTTCAAATATCGTTAAACTAATTTCAAATGAATTTAAACTAACTTTATATGGCGGCAAACTAACTTAAATTGGCATTAAACATGCTTAACATGGCATTAAACTAAGTTTATATGGCGTTAAACTAACTTCAAATGGAGTTAAACTAATTTCAAATGGTGTTAAACTAACTTCAAATTGCATTAAACTAACCTTAAATGGCGTTAAACTAACTTAAAATGGCGTTTAACTAATTTCAAATGGCTTTAAACTAACTTCAAAGGGCAATTAACTAACTTTAAATGGCGTTAAACTAACTTTATATGGCATTCACCTAACTTTAATGGTGTTAAACTAACTTTAAATGGCATTAAACTAACTTTAAATGGCGTTAAACTAATTTTAAATGGCGTTAAACTAACTTTAAATAGCATTAAACTAACTTTAAATGGCGTTTAACTAACTTCAAATGACGTTAAAGTAACTTCAAATGGCGTTAAACTAACTTTAATTGGCGTTAAACATACTTCATATGGCGGTAGACTACATTTAAATGGCGTTAAACTAACTTCAAATGGTGCTAAACTAAATTTAAATGGCAAGAAACTACGTTTAAATGCGTTAACTAACTTTAAATGTCGTTCATCTAACTTTAAATGGTGTTCAGCTAACTTTAAATGGCGTTAAACTAACTTCATATGGTCTTAAATTAAATTTAAATGGCGTTAAATTACGTTTAAATGGTGTTAAAATAGCTTTAAATGGCGTTAAACTAACTTCAAATGGCATTAAACTAACTTTAAATGGCATTAAACTTACTTCAAATGGCGTTAAACTAACTTTAAATAGCATTAAACTAACTTCAAATGGCGTTAAACTAACTTCAAGTGGGGTAAAACTAACTTAAAATGGTGTTAAACTAACTTCAAATATCGTTAAACTAACTTCAAATGAATTTAAACTAACTTTAAATGGCGGTAAACTAACTTTAATTGGCATTAAACATGCTTGACATGGCATTAAATTAAGTTTATATGGCGTTAAACTAAATTTGAATAGCGTCATACTACGTTTAAATGTCGTTAAAGTAACTTCAAATGGCGTTAAACTAACTTCAAGTGTGGTAAAACTAACTTTAAATGGTGTTAATATAACTTCAAATATCGTTAAACTAACTTCAAATGAATTTAAACTAACTTTAAATGGCGGCAAACTAACTTAAATTGGCATTAAACATGCTTGACATGGCATTAAACTAACTTCAAATGGAGTTAAACTAATTTCAAATGGTGTTGAACTAACTTCAAATTGCATTAAACTAACTTTAAATGGCGTTAAACTAGCTTAAAATGGCGTTAAACTAATTTCAAATGGCTTTAAACAAACTTCAAAGGGCAATTAACTAACTTTAAATGGCGTTAAACTAACTTTAAATGGCATTCACCTAACTTTAAATGGTGTTAAACTAACTTTAAATGGCATTAAACTAACTTTAAATGGCGTTAAACTAATTTTAAATGGCGTTAAACTAACTTTAAATAGCATTAAACTAACTTTAAATGGCGTTTAACTAACTTCAAATGACGTTAAAGTAACTTCAAATGGCGTTAAACTACCTTCAAATGGCGTTAAACTAACTTCAAATGGCGTTAAACTAACTTTAATTGGCGTTAAACATACTTCATATAGCGGTAGACTAAATTTAAATGGCGTTAAACTAACTTCAAATGGTGCTAAACTAAATTTAAATGGCAATAAACTACGTTTAAATGGCGTTAACTAACATTAAATGTCGTTCATCTAACTTTAAATGGCTACAGACTAACTTTTAATAGCATTAAAGTAACTTTAAATGGCGTTAAACTAACTTCATATGGTGTTAAATTAAATTTAAATGGCGTTAAATTACGTTTTAATGGTGTTAAACTAACTTTAAATGGCATTCACCTAACTTTAAATGGTGTTCAACAAACTTTAAATGGCGTTAAACTATCTTTAAATAGCATTAAAGTTAACGTTAAATGGCATTAAACTAGCTTTAAATGGCGTTAAACTAATTTCAAATGGCGTTAAACTAACTTTAAATGGCGTTAAACTAACTTTAATTGGCATTAAACATGCTTGAAATGGCATTAAATTAACTTTAAATGGCGTTAAGCTAAGTTTAAATGGCATTAAACTAACTTCAATTGGTGTTAAACTAAATTTAAATGGCATTAAACTAACTTTAAATGGTGTTAAAATGACTTTAAATGGTGTTAAACTATCTTTATATGGCGTTAAACTAACTTTAAATGGAGTTAAAATAATTTCAAATGGTGTTAAACTAACTTCTAATTGCATCAAACTAACTTTAAATGGCGTTAAACTAACTTTAAATGGCTTTAAACTAATTTCAAATGGCTATAAACTAACTTCAAAGGGCAATTAACTAACTTTAAATGGCGTTAAACTAACATTAAATGGCTTAAACTAATTTCAAATGGCTTTAAACTAACTTCAAAGGGCAATTAACTAACTTTAAATGGCGTTAGAATAACTTTATATTACGTTAAACTATCGTTAAATGGCATTAAACTAGCTTTAAATGGCGTTAAACTAACTTTAAATGGCTTTAAACTATCTTTAAATGGCATTAAACTATTGTTAAATTGCATTAAACTAACTTTAAAGGGCGTTAAACTAACTGCAAATGGCGTTAAACTAACTGCGAATGGCGTTAAACTAACTTCAAATAGCGTTAAACTAGCCTCAAATGGAGTTAAACTAACTTCAAATATCGTTAAACTAACTTCAAATGGCGTTTAACTAATTTTAAATGGCGTTAAACTAACTTCAAATGGCGTTTATCTAACTTTAAATAGCGTTAAACTAAGTTCAAATGGCATTAAACTAACTTCAAATGGCGTTAAACTAGCTTTAAATGGTATAAAACTAACTTCAAATAGCGTTAAACTAACTACAAATGGCGTTAAACTAACTTTAAATGGTATAAAACTAACTTCAAATAGCGTTAAACTAACTTCAAATGGCGTTAAACTAACTTTAATTGGCTTTAAACACGCTTTTCTAATGGAGCTGAACTAATTTTAATGGCGTAAACTAATTTCAAATGGCGTTAAACTAACTTTAAATTTCGTTAAACTAAATTCAAATAGCATTAAACCAACTTCAAATGGCGTTAAACTAATTTCAAATGGCGTTAATCTTACTTTAAATGGCGTTAAACTAAATTTAATTAGCGTTAAATATGCTTCAAATGGCGTTAAACTAACTTTAAATTGCGTTAAACTAACTTTGATTGGAGTGTAACTAACTTTAAATGGTTTTCAACTAACTTTGAATGGTGTTAAACTAACTTTAATTGGCATTAAAATAACTTTACATGGCGCTAAACACCCATTGGTGGTTAAACTAACTTCAAATGGCGCTAACCGAACTTTAAATGGAGTTAAACTAACTATAAATGCCTTAAACCTAACTTTAAATGTTGTTAAACTAACTTTAAATGGTGTTAAACTAACTTTAAATGGCGTAAAACTAACTTGAAATGGCGTTAAACTAATTTCAAAGGGCATTTAACTAACTTTAAATGACGGTAAACTAAATTCAAATGGCGTTTATCTAACTTTACATGGTGTTAAACTAACTTCAAATATCGTTAAACTAACTTTAAATGGCGGTAAACTAACTTTAATTGGCATTAAACATGCTTGAAATGGCATTAAATTAACTTTAAATGGCGTTAAGCTAAGTTTAAATGGCGTTAAACTAACTTCAATTGGTGTTAAACTAAATTTAAATGGAATCAAACTAACTTTAAATAGCAATAAACTAACTTTAATTGGCATTAAACATGATTCAAATGGCATTAAAGTAACTTTAAATGGTGCTAAAATGACTTTAAATGGCATTAAACTAACTTCAAATGGCGTTAATCTAACTTCAAATGGCGTTAAACTAACTTTAAATAGCGTAAAACTAACTTCATATGGCGTTAAACTAATTTCAAATGGCATTGAACTACCTTGAAATGGCGTTAAACTAACTTTAAATGGCATCAAACTAACTTTAATTGGAGTTCAACTAACTTTAAATGGTTTTCAACTAACTTTGAATGGTGTTGAACTAACTTCAAATGGGGTTAATCTAACTTCAAATGGCGTTAAACTAACTTCAAAATGGTGTAAAACTAACTTCAAATGGAATTAAAATAGCTTTAAATGGCATTAAACAAACTTTAATTTGCGTTAACCCTTCTTGAAATAGGGTTAAATTAACTTTAAATGGCGCTAAAATAAGATTAAATGGCGTCAAACTACTTTAATTGGAGTTCAACTAACTTTAAATGGTTTTCAATTAACTTTGAATGGTGTTAAACTAACTTTAAATGGCATTAAACAAACTTTAAATGGCATTAAACTAACTTCAAATGGCGTTAAACAAACTTTAAATTTTCCTTAATGTAACTTAAATTGGCGTTAACATGCTTCAAGTGGCGTTAAACTAACTTTAAATGGTGTTAAACGGACTTTAAATAGTCTTAAACTAACTATATATGGCGTTAAACTAACTTTAATTATCGTTAAACATGCTTCAGATGGCGTTACACTAACTTTAAATGGCGTTCAACTATCTTTAAATGGCGTTAAACTAACTTTAATTGGCGTCATACGTTCTTCAAATGACTTTGAACTAACTTCAAATGGCATTAAACTAACTTTAAAAGGAGATAAACTAATTTTTAATGGTGTTAAACTAACTTCAAATTGCATTAAACTAACTTTAAATGGCGTTAAACTAAGTTTAAATGGTGATAAACTAACGTCAATTGGTGTTAAACTAAATTTAAATGGCATTAAACTAACTTTAAATGGCATTAAACTAACTTTAATTGGACTTAAACGTGATTCAAATGGCATTAAACTAACTTTAAATGATTTTAAAATGACTTTAAATGGTGTTAAACTATCTTTGTAGGGCGTTAACCTAACTTTAAATGGAGTTAAACTAATTTCAAATGGTGGTAAACTTACTTCAAATTGCATTAAACTAACTTGAAATGGCGTTAAACTAACTTTAAATGGCGTTAAACTAATTTCAAATGGCGTTAAACTTATTTCAAATGGCTTTAAATCAAAG